>NW_027175607.1:0-95930 GCF_028021215.1 Eschrichtius robustus
ATGCTGCTACTAGCCTTATGACGTTGATGTCATGGCTGAGTGATATTCCATTGTACATAAGGACCACAACTTCTTTATCCATTTTTCTCTTTCCTGGGATATTTAAGGTGTAACGAAGTGGAGGTTCTTGTCAACAGAGCAGCCCTAATCTTTGGGGTGCCTGTGTCTTGCTGATTTTTAGTTTTCCCAATTTATACGCCCATGAGTGGAAGTGCCCTATGCTCTCTAAGCTGAGTTTTTTAGGTGTTTCAGGACACACCGTACACTTCTCCAGAGTGGCTGTTGGCAATTGACATCCCGCCCATCAGCGTAGCAAGGCTCCCGTTTCTCCATGGCCTGCCCTGCATTTCTGGTTTTGACACTTTATTCAGCATGGTCCTTTTGACCGATGGGAAGCGAGACTTCTTTGTAGCGCTGATTTGCCTTTCCAGGTTGCTTGGCTGGCCAAAAAGGGCGTATGCGTTTTTTCCTGAATATATTCAGGAAAAAACGCATACGCCCTTTTTGGCCAAGGGCATCATTGTCGAGGTTTTGCCGCTTTTCCTGTGCTTTAAAGGCGAGTCGAATCTACCTCCTGAAATCAGTTTCCTGCAATTCTGCCTTGCTTTCAAATCCTCTTCGTTGCCTTCCCTCAATATATTTGTGGACGAGAGTTATCATTGATAACTCTGCAGGTTTGTGAATTGCAGTGCCCCTGAGCTACGTTTTTCAACTCGCATTTTTGGGAGCAGGCCGCAAAAGCGCAGGATTGCTTCAGGCCCTATTCTGGTTCCGGGCGGCAGGCTGAGCCTGTGGTTAATTCTTCTTCCTGATGGGAAAACAGAGTGACCTGTGCCTGTCCCAACACCTAGAGCTAGTCTCTCATTGGTTCCCCCTCTTCCCGTTCATCCTCAGAACAAATGGCAACCTGTACGGAACAGGAGGTGAAAGGTGCTGATTCTCCAAGGAGGGAGATTGCTATTAAAGCGGTTGGAATGGCGAACTCGAGCACAAGGAGATGAGAAATGAGGTGCGTTTTAGAAACCTTTCCCGATCACACGGTGTACCATCTTCTGGGTTTCTCCTGCATGTTTTCGATGTAGGAAGATGCCCTTGAACCTGGAGATTTGGGACCCATGGGATGGGTACCACACAGTATTACTTTAAAGGGTCTGCGTTTGCTCACCCAACCTCACCAATCCTCTCAGCCCCAAGAGTGTTCACCCTTATGTCTCAATCAGCAGTGGGTCTAGATATGGTCAATCCAGGTGGCATCACAGCCCCTGAACGAATTTTGTAAGAATTTGTCTCTCTTTCACTGTCTTTGTTTCACGGGTTATTAAAAGTAGTTGATTTTTATAATGGGGTTTAGCTGCTTTTCACTGCTGTGTTTAGGCCGCTTTACACCCACTTGACTCACTTACAGAGGGATATCAACACATAGGTTTTAAGATTCTTACTAGTCAGATATATTCTTGGGCGTTGAATAGGGGGTGTTGAGTCCAGTTCACTGAGCAAGGAGTAGGTCTTGTCTATTACATATTGGGTTTATGGAACGGTATCTGAGCTAATTTGAAACCTTTGTTTTATGCATCACCCCACCTCACCTTTCCCGTTAAGCAGCCATAGTGTGTTTTCTAAACGTGTGAATCTGTTCTGTTTTGTAATTCAGTTCAAGTGTAGCGGTTTTTACATTCCCTCTTTAAGTGATATCTTATGATAAGTGTCTTTTTCTGTGTGACTATTTCACTTAGAATCGTCGTACCTAAATCCACTCCTCATGCTGCCACTAGCCTTATGACGTTGATGTCATGGCTGAGTGATATTCCATTGTACATAAGGACCACAACTTCTTTATCCATTTTTCTCTTTCCTGGGATATTTAAGGTGTAACGAAGTGGAGGTTCTTGTCAACAGAGCAGCCCTAATCTTTGGGGTGCCTGTGTCTTGCTGATTTTTAGTTTTCCCAATTTATACGCCCATGAGTGGAAGTGCCCTATGCTCTCTAAGCTGAGTTTTTTAGGTGTTTCAGGACACACCGTACACTTCTCCAGAGTGGCTGTTGGCAATTGAAATCCCGCCCATCAGCGTAGCAAGGCTCCCGTTTCTCCATGGCCTGCCCTGCATTTCTGGTTTTGACACTTTATTCAGCACGGTCCTTTTGACCTATGGGAAGCGAGACTTCTTTGTAGCGCTGATTTGCCTTTCCAGGTTGCTTGGCTGGCCAAAAAGGGCGTATGCGTTTTTTCCTGAATATATTCAGGAAAAAACGCATACGCCCTTTTTGGCCAAGGGCATCATTGTCGAGGTTTTGCCGCTTTTCCTGTGCTTTAAAGGCGATTCGAATCTACCTCCTGAAATCAGTTTCCTGCAATTCTGCCTTGCTTTCAAATCCTCTTCGTTGCCTTCCCTCAATATATTTGTGGACGAGAGTTATCATTGATAACTCTGCAGGTTTGTGAATTGCAGTGCCCCTGAGCTACGTTTTTCAACTCGCATTTTTGGGAGCAGGCCGCAAAAGCGCAGGATTGCTTCAGGCCCTATTTTGGTTCCGGGGTGGCAGGCTGAGTCTGTCGTTAATTCTTCTTCCTGATGGGAAAATAGAGTGACCTGTGCCTGTCCCAACACCTAGAGCTAGTCTCTCATTGGTTCCCCCTCTTCCCGTTCATCCTCAGGACAAATGGCTACCTGTACGGAACAGGAGGTGAAAGGTGCTGATTCTCCAAGGAGGGAGATTTCTAGTAAAGCGGTTGGAATGGCGAACCCGAGCACAAGGAGATGAGAAATGAGGTGCGTTTTGGAAACCTTTCCCGATCACACGGTGTACCATCTTCTGGGTTTCTCATGCATGTTTTCGATGAAGGAAGATGCCCTTGAACCTGCAGATTTGGGACCCATGGGATGGGTACCCCGCAGTATTACTTTAAAGGGTCTGCGTTTGCTCACCCAACCTCACCAAAACTCTAAGCCGCAAGAGTGTCCACCCTTATGTCTCAATCAGCTGTGGGTCTAGATATGGTCAATCCAGGTGGCATCACAGCCCCTGAACGAATTTTGTAAGAATTTCTCTCTCTTTCACTGTCTTTGTTTCACGGAGTTTTAAAAGTAATTGAATTTAATAATGGCGTTTAGCTGCGTTTCACTGCTGTGTTTATGCCGCTTTACACCCACTTCACTCACTTACAGAGAGATATCAATAGATAGGTTTTAAGCTTCTTACTAGTCAGATATATTCTTGGGCGTTGAATAGGGGGTGTTGAGTCCAGTTTACTGAGCAAGGAGTAGGTCTTGTCTATTACATATTGGGTTTACGGAACGGTATCTGAGCTATTTTGAAACCCTTGTTTTATGCGTCACCCCACCTCACCTTTCCCGATAAGCAGCCATAGTGTGTTTTCTAAACGTGTGACTCTGTTCTGTTTTGTAATCCAGTTCAAGTGTAGCGGTTTTTACATTCCCTCTATAAGTGATATCTTATCATAGGTGTCTCTTTCTGTGTGACTTATTTCACTTAGAATCGTCGTACCTAAATCCACTCCTCATGCTGCTACTAGCCTTATGACGTTGATGTCATGGCTGAGTGATATTCCATTGTACATAAGGACCACAACGTCTTTATCCATTTTTCTCTTTCCTGGGATATTTAAGGTGTATCGATGTGGAGGTTCTTGTCAACAGAGCAACCCTAAACTTTGGGGTGCCTGTGTCTTGCTGATTTTCAGTTTTCCCAATTTATACGCCCATGAGTGGTAGTGCCCTATGCTCTGTAAGCTGAGTTTTTTAGATGTTTCAGGACACACCGTACACTTCTCCAGAGATGCTGTTGGCAATTGACATCCCAGCCATCAGCGTAGCAAGGCTCCCGTTTCTCCATGGCCTGTCCTGCATTCCTGGTTTTGACACTTTATTCAGCATGGCCCTTTTGACCGATGGGAAGCGAGACTTCTTTGTAGCGCTGATTTGCCTTTCCAGGTTGCTTGGTTGGCCAAAAAGGGCGTATGCGTTTTTTCCTGAATATATTCAGGAAAAAACGCATACGCCCTTTTTGGCCAAGGGCATCATTGCCGAGGTTTTGCCGCTTTTCCTGTGCTTTAAAGGCGATTCGAATCTACCTCCTGCAATCTGTTTCCTGCAATTCTGCCTTGCTTTCAAATCCTCTTCGTTGCCTTCCCTCAATATATTTGTGGACGAGAGTTATCATTTATAACTCTGCAGGTTTGTGAATTGCAGTGCCCCTGAGCTCCATTTTTCAACTCGCTTTCTTGGGAGCTGGCCGCAAAAGCGCAGGATTGCTTCAGGCCCTATTCTGGTTCCGGGCGGCAGGCTGAGCCTGTGGTTAATTCTTCTTCCTGATGGGAAAACAGAGTGACCTGTGCCTGTCCCAACACCTAGAGCTAGTCTCTCATTGGTTCCCCCTCTTCCCGTTCATCCTCAGAACAAATGGCAACCTGTACGGAACAGGAGGTGAAAGGTGCTGATTCTCCAAGGAGGGAGATTGCTAGTAAAGCGGTTGGAATGGCGAACCCGAGCACAAGGAGATGAGAAATGAGGTGCGTTTTAGAAACCTTTCCCGATCACACGGTGTACCATCTTCTGGGTTTCTCCTGCATGTTTTCGATGTAGGAAGATGCCCTTGAACCTGGAGATTTGGGACCCATGGGATGGGTACCACGCAGTATTACTTTAAAGGGTCTGCGTTTGCTCACCCAACCTCACCAATCCTCTCAGCCCCAAGAGTGTTCACCCTTATGTCTCAATCAGCAGTGGGTCTAGATATGGTCAATCCAGGTGGCATCACAGCCCCTGAACGAATTTTGTAAGAATTTGTCTCTCTTTCACTGTCTTTGTTTCACGGGTTATTAAAAGTAGTTGATTTTTATAATGGGGTTTAGCTGCTTTTCACTGCTGTGTTTAGGCCGCTTTACACCCACTTGACTCACTTACAGAGGGATATCAACACATAGGTTTTAAGATTCTTACTAGTCAGATATATTCTTGGGCGTTGAATAGGGGGTGTTGAGTCCAGTTCACTGAGCAAGGAGTAGGTCTTGTCTATTACATATTGGGTTTATGGAACGGTATCTGAGCTAATTTGAAACCTTTGTTTTATGCATCACCCCACCTCACCTTTCCCGTTAAGCAGCCATAGTGTGTTTTCTAAACGTGTGAATCTGTTCTGTTTTGTAATTCAGTTCAAGTGTAGCGGTTTTTACATTCCCTCTTTAAGTGATATCTTATGATAAGTGTCTTTTTCTGTGTGACTATTTCACTTAGAATCGTCGTACCTAAATCCACTCCTCATGCTGCTACTAGCCTTATGACGTTGATGTCATGGCTGAGTGATATTCCATTGTACATAAGGACCACAACGTCTTTATCCATTTTTCTCTTTCCTGGGATATTTAAGGTGTATCGATGTGGAGGTTCTTGTCAACAGAGCAACCCTAAACTTTGGGGTGCCTGTGTCTTGCTGATTTTCAGTTTTCCCAATTTATACGCCCATGAGTGGAAGTGCCCTATGCTCTGTAAGCTGAGTTTTTTAGATGTTTCAGGACACACCGTACACTTCTCCAGAGATGCTGTTGGCAATTGACATCCCAGCCATCAGCGTAGCAAGGCTCCCGTTTCTCCATGGCCTGTCCTGCATTCCTGGTTTTGACACTTTATTCAGCATGGCCCTTTTGACCGATGGGAAGCGAGACTTCTTTGTAGCGCTGATTTGCCTTTCCAGGTTGCTTGGTTGGCCAAAAAGGGCGTATGCGTTTTTTCCTGAATATATTCAGGAAAAAACGCATACGCCCTTTTTGGCCAAGGGCATCATTGCCGAGGTTTTGCCGCTTTTCCTGTGCTTTAAAGGCGATTCGAATCTACCTCCTGCAATCTGTTTCCTGCAATTCTGCCTTGCTTTCAAATCCTCTTCGTTGCCTTCCCTCAATATATTTGTGGACGAGAGTTATCATTTATAACTCTGCAGGTTTGTGAATTGCAGTGCCCCTGAGCTCCATTTTTCAACTCGCTTTCTTGGGAGCTGGCCGCAAAAGCGCAGGATTGCTTCAGGCCCTATTCTGGTTCCGGGCGGCAGGCTGAGCCTGTGGTTAATTCTTCTTCCTGATGGGAAAACAGAGTGACCTGTGCCTGTCCCAACACCTAGAGCTAGTCTCTCATTGGTTCCCCCTCTTCCCGTTCATCCTCAGAACAAATGGCAACCTGTACGGAACAGGAGGTGAAAGGTGCTGATTCTCCAAGGAGGGAGATTGCTAGTAAAGCGGTTGGAATGGCGAACCCGAGCACAAGGAGATGAGAAATGAGGTGCGTTTTAGAAACCTTTCCCGATCACACGGTGTACCATCTTCTGGGTTTCTCCTGCATGTTTTCGATGTAGGAAGATGCCCTTGAACCTGGAGATTTGGGACCCATGGGATGGGTACCACGCAGTATTACTTTAAAGGGTCTGCGTTTGCTCACCCAACCTCACCAATCCTCTCAGACCCAAGAGTGTTCACCCTTATGTCTCAATCAGCAGTGGGTCTAGATATGGTCAATCCAGGTGGCATCACAGCCCCTGAACGAATTTTGTAAGAATTTGTCTCTCTTTCACTGTCTTTGTTTCACGGGTTATTAAAAGTAGTTGATTTTTATAATGGGGTTTAGCTGCTTTTCACTGCTGTGTTTAGGCCGCTTTACACCCACTTGACTCACTTACAGAGGAATATCAACACATAGGTTTTAAGATTCTTACTAGTCAGATATATTCTTGGGCGTTGAATAGGGGGTGTTGAGTCCAGTTCACTGAGCAAGGAGTAGGTCTTGTCTATTACATATTGGGTTTATGGAACGGTATCTGAGCTAATTTGAAACCTTTGTTTTATGCATCACCCCACCTCACCTTTCCCGTTAAGCAGCCATAGTGTGTTTTCTAAACGTGTGAATCTGTTCTGTTTTGTAATTCAGTTCAAGTGTAGCGGTTTTTACATTCCCTCTTTAAGTGATATCTTATGATAAGTGTCTTTTTCTGTGTGACTATTTCACTTAGAATCGTCGTACCTAAATCCACTCCTCATGCTGCTACTAGCCTTATGACGTTGATGTCATGGCTGAGTGATATTCCATTGTACATAAGGACCACAACTTCTTTATCCATTTTTCTCTTTCCTGGGATATTTAAGGTGTAACGAAGTGGAGGTTCTTGTCAACAGAGCAGCCCTAATCTTTGGGGTGCCTGTGTCTTGCTGATTTTTAGTTTTCCCAATTTATACGCCCATGAGTGGAAGTGCCCTATGCTCTCTAAGCTGAGTTTTTTAGGTGTTTCAGGACACACCGTACACTTCTCCAGAGAGGCTGTTGGCAAATGACATCCCAGCCATCAGCGTAGCAAGGCTCCCGTTTCTCCATGGCCTGTCCTGCATTCCTGGTTTTGACACTTTATTCAGCATGGCCCTTTTGACCGATGGGAAGCGAGACTTCTTTGTAGCGCTGATTTGCCTTTCCAGGTTGCTTGGTTGGCCAAAAAGGGCGTATGCGTTTTTTCCTGAATATATTCAGGAAAAAACGCATACGCCCTTTTTGGCCAAGGGCATCATTGCCGAGGTTTTGCCGCTTTTCCTATGCTTTAAAGGCGAGTCGAATCTACCTCCTGCAATCTGTTTCCTGCAATTCTGCCTTGCTTTCAAATCCTCTTCGTTGCCTTCCCTCAATATATTTGTGGACGAGAGTTATCATTTATAACTCTGCAGGTTTGTGAATTGCAGTGCCCCTGAGCTCCATTTTTCAACTCGCTTTCTTGGGAGCTGGCCGCAAAAGCGCAGGATTGCTTCAGGCCCTATTCTGGTTCCGGGCGGCAGGCTGAGCCTGTGGTTAATTCTTCTTCCTGATGGGAAAACAGAGTGACCTGTGCCTGTCCCAACACCTAGAGCTAGTCTCTCATTGGTTCCCCCTCTTCCCGTTCATCCTCAGAACAAATGGCAACCTGTACGGAACAGGAGGTGAAAGGTGCTCATTCTTCAAGGAGGGAGATTGCTAGTAAAGCGGTTGGAATGGCGAACTCGAGCACAAGGAGATGAGAAATGAGGTGCGTTTTAGAAACCTTTCCCGATCACACGGTGTACCATCTTCTGGGTTTCTCCTGCATGTTTTCGATGTAGGAAGATGCCCTTGAACCTGGAGATTTGGGACCCATGGGATGGGTACCACACAGTATTACTTTAAAGGGTCTGCGTTTGCTCACCCAACCTCACCAATCCTCTCAGCCCCAAGAGTGTTCACCCTTATGTCTCAATCAGCAGTGGGTCTAGATATGGTCAATCCAGGTGGCATCACAGCCTCTGAACGAATTTTGTAAGAATTTGTCTCTCTTTCACTGTCTTTGTTTCACGGGTTATTAAAAGTAGTTGATTTTTATAATGGGGTTTAGCTGCTTTTCACTGCTGTGTTTAGGCCGCTTTACACCCACTTGACTCACTTACAGAGGGATATCAACACATAGGTTTTAAGATTCTTACTAGTCAGATATATTCTTGGGCGTTGAATAGGGGGTGTTGAGTCCAGTTCACTGAGCAAGGAGTAGGTCTTGTCTATTACATATTGGGTTTATGGAACGGTATCTGAGCTAATTTGAAACCTTTGTTTTATGCATCACCCCACCTCACCTTTCCCGTTAAGCAGCCATAGTGTGTTTTCTAAACGTGTGAATCTGTTCTGTTTTGTAATTCAGTTCAAGTGTAGCGGTTTTTACATTCCCTCTTTAAGTGATATCTTATGATAAGTGTCTTTTTCTGTGTGACTATTTCACTTAGAATCGTCGTACCTAAATCCACTCCTCATGCTGCTACTAGCCTTATGACGTTGATGTCATGGCTGAGTGATATTCCATTGTACATAAGGACCACAACTTCTTTATCCATTTTTCTCTTTCCTGGGATATTTAAGGTGTAACGAAGTGGAGGTTCTTGTCAACAGAGCAGCCCTAATCTTTGGGGTGCCTGTGTCTTGCTGATTTTTAGTTTTCCCAATTTATACGCCCATGAGTGGAAGTGCCCTATGCTCTCTAAGCTGAGTTTTTTAGGTGTTTCAGGACACACCGTACACTTCTCCAGAGAGGCTGTTGGCAATTGACATCCCAGCCATCAGCGTAGCAAGGCTCCCGTTTCTCCATGGCCTGTCCTGCATTCCTGGTTTTGACACTTTATTCAGCATGGCCCTTTTGACCGATGGGAAGCGAGACTTCTTTGTAGCGCTGATTTGCCTTTCCAGGTTGCTTGGTTGGCCAAAAAGGGCGTATGCGTTTTTTCCTGAATATATTCAGGAAAAAACGCATACGCCCTTTTTGGCCAAGGGCATCATTGCCGAGGTTTTGCCGCTTTTCCTGTGCTTTAAAGGCGATTCGAATCTACCTCCTGCAATCTGTTTCCTGCAATTCTGCCTTGCTTTCAAATCCTCTTCGTTGCCTTCCCTCAATATATTTGTGGACGAGAGTTATCATTTATAACTCTGCAGGTTTGTGAATTGCAGTGCCCCTGAGCTCCATTTTTCAACTCGCTTTCTTGGGAGCTGGCCGCAAAAGCGCAGGATTGCTTCAGGCCCTATTCTGGTTCCGGGCGGCAGGCTGAGCCTGTGGTTAATTCTTCTTCCTGATGGGAAAACAGAGTGACCTGTGCCTGTCCCAACACCTAGAGCTAGTCTCTCATTGGTTCCCCCTCTTCCCGTTCATCCTCAGAACAAATGGCAACCTGTACGGAACAGGAGGTGAAAGGTGCTGATTCTCCAAGGAGGGAGATTGCTAGTAAAGCGGTTGGAATGGCGAACTCGAGCACAAGGAGATGAGAAATGAGGTGCGTTTTAGAAACCTTTCCCGATCACACGGTGTACCATCTTCTGGGTTTCTCCTGCATGTTTTCGATGTAGGAAGATGCCCTTGAACCTGGAGATTTGGGACCCATGGGATGGGTACCACGCAGTATTACTTTAAAGGGTCTGCGTTTGCTCACCCAACCTCACCAATCCTCTCAGCCCCAAGAGTGTTCACCCTTATGTCTCAATCAGCAGTGGGTCTAGATATGGTCAATCCAGGTGGCATCACAGCCCCTGAACGAATTTTGTAAGAATTTGTCTCTCTTTCACTGTCTTTGTTTCACGGGTTTTTAAAAGTAGTTGATTTTTATAATGGGGTTTAGCTGCTTTTCACTGCTGTGTTTAGGCCGCTTTACACCCACTTGACTCACTTACAGAGGGATATCAACACATAGGTTTTAAGATTCTTACTAGTCAGATATATTCTTGGGCGTTGAATAGGGGGTGTTGAGTCCAGTTCACTGAGCAAGGAGTAGGTCTTGTCTATTACATATTGGGTTTATGGAACGGTATCTGAGCTAATTTGAAACCTTTGTTTTATGCATCACCCCACCTCACCTTTCCCGTTAAGCAGCCATAGTGTGTTTTCTAAACGTGTGAATCTGTTCTGTTTTGTAATTCAGTTCAAGTGTAGCGGTTTTTACATTCCCTCTTTAAGTGATATCTTATGATAAGTGTCTTTTTCTGTGTGACTATTTCACTTAGAATCGTCGTACCTAAATCCACTCCTCATGCTGCTACTAGCCTTATGACGTTGATGTCATGGCTGAGTGATATTCCATTGTACATAAGGACCACAACTTCTTTATCTATTTTTCTCTTTCCTGGGATATTTAAGGTGTAACGAAGTGGAGGTTCTTGTCAACAGAGCAGCCCTAATCTTTGGGGTGCCTGTGTCTTGCTGATTTTTAGTTTTCCCAATTTATACGCCCATGAGTGGAAGTGCCCTATGCTCTCTAAGCTGAGTTTTTTAGGTGTTTCAGGACACACCGTACACTTCTCCAGAGTGGCTGTTGGCAATTGACATCCCGCCCATCAGCGTAGCAAGGCTCCCGTTTCTCCATGGCCTGTCCTGCATTCCTGGTTTTGACACTTTATTCAGCATGGCCCTTTTGACCGATGGGAAGCGAGACTTCTTTGTAGCGCTGATTTGCCTTTCCAGGTTGCTTGGTTTGCCAAAAAGGGCGTATGCGTTTTTTCCTGAATATATTCAGGAAAAAACGCATACGCCCTTTTTGGCCAAGGGCATCATTGCCGAGGTTTTGCCGCTTTTCCTATGCTTTAAAGGCGAGTCGAATCTACCTCCTGCAATCTGTTTCCTGCAATTCTGCCTTGCTTTCAAATCCTCTTCGTTGCCTTCCCTCAATATATTTGTGGACGAGAGTTATCATTTATAACTCTGCAGGTTTGTGAATTGCAGTGCCCCTGAGCTCCATTTTTCAACTCGCTTTCTTGGGAGCTGGCCGCAAAAGCGCAGGATTGCTTCAGGCCCTATTCTGGTTCCGGGCGGCAGGCTGAGCCTGTGGTTAATTCTTCTTCCTGATGGGAAAACAGAGTGACCTGTGCCTGTCCCAACACCTAGAGCTAGTCTCTCATTGGTTCCCCCTCTTCCCGTTCATCCTCAGAACAAATGGCAACCTGTACGGAACAGGAGGTGAAAGGTGCTGATTCTCCAAGGAGGGAGATTGCTAGTAAAGCGGTTGGAATGGCGAACTCGAGCACAAGGAGATGAGAAATGAGGTGCGTTTTAGAAACCTTTCCCGATCACACGGTGTACCATCTTCTGGGTTTCTCCTGCATGTTTTCGATGTAGGAAGATGCCCTTGAACCTGGAGATTTGGGACCCATGGGATGGGTACCACGCAGTATTACTTTAAAGGGTCTGCGTTTGCTCACCCAACCTCACCAATCCTCTCAGCCCCAAGAGTGTTCACCCTTATGTCTCAATCAGCAGTGGGTCTAGATATGGTCAATCCAGGTGGCATCACAGCCCCTGAACGAATTTTGTAAGAATTTGTCTCTCTTTCACTGTCTTTGTTTCACGGGTTATTAAAAGTAGTTGATTTTTATAATGGGGTTTAGCTGCTTTTCACTGCTGTGTTTAGGCCGCTTTACACCCACTTGACTCACTTACAGAGGGATATCAACACATAGGTTTTAAGATTCTTACTAGTCAGATATATTCTTGGGCGTTGAATAGGGGGTGTTGAGTCCAGTTCACTGAGCAAGGAGTAGGTCTTGTCTATTACATATTGGGTTTATGGAACGGTATCTGAGCTAATTTGAAACCTTTGTTTTATGCATCACCCCACCTCACCTTTCCCGTTAAGCAGCCATAGTGTGTTTTCTAAACGTGTGAATCTGTTCTGTTTTGTAATTCAGTTCAAGTGTAGCGGTTTTTACATTCCCTCTTTAAGTGATATCTTATGATAAGTGTCTTTTTCTGTGTGACTATTTCACTTAGAATCGTCGTACCTAAATCCACTCCTCATGCTGCTACTAGCCTTATGACGTTGATGTCATGGCTGAGTGATATTCCATTGTACATAAGGACCACAACGTCTTTATCCATTTTTCTCTTTCCTGGGATATTTAAGGTGTATCGATGTGGAGGTTCTTGTCAACAGAGCAACCCTAAACTTTGGGGTGCCTGTGTCTTGCTGATTTTCAGTTTTCCCAATTTATACGCCCATGAGTGGAAGTGCCCTATGCTCTGTAAGCTGAGTTTTTTAGATGTTTCAGGACACACCGTACACTTCTCCAGAGATGCTGTTGGCAATTGACATCCCAGCCATCAGCGTAGCAAGGCTCCCGTTTCTCCATGGCCTGTCCTGCATTCCTGGTTTTGACACTTTATTCAGCATGGCCCTTTTGACCGATGGGAAGCGAGACTTCTTTGTAGCGCTGATTTGCCTTTCCAGGTTGCTTGGTTGGCCAAAAAGGGCGTATGCGTTTTTTCCTGAATATATTCAGGAAAAAACGCATACGCCCTTTTTGGCCAAGGGCATCATTGCCGAGGTTTTGCCGCTTTTCCTGTGCTTTAAAGGCGATTCGAATCTACCTCCTGCAATCTGTTTCCTGCAATTCTGCCTTGCTTTCAAATCCTCTTCGTTGCCTTCCCTCAATATATTTGTGGACGAGAGTTATCATTTATAACTCTGCAGGTTTGTGAATTGCAGTGCCCCTGAGCTCCATTTTTCAACTCGCTTTCTTGGGAGCTGGCCGCAAAAGCGCAGGATTGCTTCAGGCCCTATTCTGGTTCCGGGCGGCAGGCTGAGCCTGTGGTTAATTCTTCTTCCTGATGGGAAAACAGAGTGACCTGTGCCTGTCCCAACACCTAGAGCTAGTCTCTCATTGGTTCCCCCTCTTCCCGTTCATCCTCAGAACAAATGGCAACCTGTACGGAACAGGAGGTGAAAGGTGCTGATTCTCCAAGGAGGGAGATTGCTAGTAAAGCGGTTGGAATGCCGAACCCGAGCACAAGGAGATGAGAAACGAGGTGCGTTTTAGAAACCTTTCCCGATCACACGGTGTACCATCTTCTGGGTTTCTCCTGCATGTTTTCGATGTAGGAAGATGCCCTTGAACCTGGAGATTTGGGACCCATGGGATGGGTACCACGCAGTATTACTTTAAAGGGTCTGCGTTTGCTCACCCAACCTCACCAATCCTCTCAGACCCAAGAGTGTTCACCCTTATGTCTCAATCAGCAGTGGGTCTAGATATGGTCAATCCAGGTGGCATCACAGCCCCTGAACGAATTTTGTAAGAATTTGTCTCTCTTTCACTGTCTTTGTTTCACGGGTTATTAAAAGTAGTTGATTTTTATAATGGGGTTTAGCTGCTTTTCACTGCTGTGTTTAGGCCGCTTTACACCCACTTGACTCACTTACAGAGGGATATCAACACATAGGTTTTAAGATTCTTACTAGTCAGATATATTCTTGGGCGTTGAATAGGGGGTGTTGAGTCCAGTTCACTGAGCAAGGAGTAGGTCTTGTCTATTACATATTGGGTTTATGGAACGGTATCTGAGCTAATTTGAAACCTTTGTTTTATGCATCACCCCACCTCACCTTTCCCGTTAAGCAGCCATAGTGTGTTTTCTAAACGTGTGAATCTGTTCTGTTTTGTAATTCAGTTCAAGTGTAGCGGTTTTTACATTCCCTCTTTAAGTGATATCTTATGATAAGTGTCTTTTTCTGTGTGACTATTTCACTTAGAATCGTCGTACCTAAATCCACTCCTCATGCTGCTACTAGCCTTATGACGTTGATGTCATGGCTGAGTGATATTCCATTGTACATAAGGACCACAACGTCTTTATCCATTTTTCGCTTTCCTGGGATATTTAAGGTGTAACGAAGTGGAGGTTCTTGTCAACAGAGCAGCCCTAATCTTTGGGGTGCCTGTGTCTTGCTGATTTTTAGTTTTCCCAATTTATACGCCCATGAGTGGAAGTGCCCTATGCTCTCTAAGCTGAGTTTTTTAGGTGTTTCAGGACACACCGTACACTTCTCCAGAGTGGCTGTTGGCAATTGACATCCCGCCCATCAGCGTAGCAAGGCTCCCGTTTCTCCATGGCCTGTCCTGCATTCCTGGTTTTGACACTTTATTCAGCATGGTCCTTTTGACCGATGGGAAGCGAGACTTCTTTGTAGCGCTGATTTGCCTTTCCAGGTTGCTTGGCTGGCCAAAAAGGGCGTATGCGTTTTTTCCTGAATATATTCAGGAAAAAACGCATACGCCCTTTTTGGCCAAGGGCATCATTGTCGAGGTTTTGCCGCTTTTCCTGTGCTTTAAAGGCGAGTCGAATCTACCTCCTGAAATCAGTTTCCTGCAATTCTGCCTTGCTTTCAAATCCTCTTCGTTGCCTTCCCTCAATATATTTGTGGACGAGAGTTATCATTGATAACTCTGCAGGTTTGTGAATTGCAGTGCCCCTGAGCTACGTTTTTCAACTCGCATTTTTGGGAGCAGGCCGCAAAAGCGCAGGATTGCTTCAGGCCCTATTCTGGTTCCGGGCGGCAGGCTGAGCCTGTGGTTAATTCTTCTTCCTGATGGGAAAACAGAGTGACCTGTGCCTGTCCCAACACCTAGAGCTAGTCTCTCATTGGTTCCCCCTCTTCCCGTTCATCCTCAGAACAAATGGCAACCTGTACGGAACAGGAGGTGAAAGGTGCTGATTCTCCAAGGAGGGAGATTGCTATTAAAGCGGTTGGAATGGCGAACTCGAGCACAAGGAGATGAGAAATGAGGTGCGTTTTAGAAACCTTTCCCGATCACACGGTGTACCATCTTCTGGGTTTCTCCTGCATGTTTTCGATGTAGGAAGATGCCCTTGAACCTGGAGATTTTGGACCCATGGGATGGGTACCACACAGTATTACTTTAAAGGGTCTGCGTTTGCTCACCCAACCTCACCAATCCTCTCAGCCCCAAGAGTGTTCACCCTTATGTCTCAATCAGCAGTGGGTCTAGATATGGTCAATCCAGGTGGCATCACAGCCCCTGAACGAATTTTGTAAGAATTTGTCTCTCTTTCACTGTCTTTGTTTCACGGGTTATTAAAAGTAGTTGATTTTTATAATGGGGTTTAGCTGCTTTTCACTGCTGTGTTTAGGCCGCTTTACACCCACTTGACTCACTTACAGAGGGATATCAACACATAGGTTTTAAGATTCTTACTAGTCAGATATATTCTTGGGCGTTGAATAGGGGGTGTTGAGTCCAGTTCACTGAGCAAGGAGTAGGTCTTGTCTATTACATATTGGGTTTATGGAACGGTATCTGAGCTAATTTGAAACCTTTGTTTTATGCATCACCCCACCTCACCTTTCCCGTTAAGCAGCCATAGTGTGTTTTCTAAACGTGTGAATCTGTTCTGTTTTGTAATTCAGTTCAAGTGTAGCGGTTTTTACATTCCCTCTTTAAGTGATATCTTATGATAAGTGTCTTTTTCTGTGTGACTATTTCACTTAGAATCGTCGTACCTAAATCCACTCCTCATGCTGCCACTAGCCTTATGACGTTGATGTCATGGCTGAGTGATATTCCATTGTACATAAGGACCACAACTTCTTTATCCATTTTTCTCTTTCCTGGGATATTTAAGGTGTAACGAAGTGGAGGTTCTTGTCAACAGAGCAGCCCTAATCTTTGGGGTGCCTGTGTCTTGCTGATTTTTAGTTTTCCCAATTTATACGCCCATGAGTGGAAGTGCCCTATGTTCTCTAAGCTGAGTTTTTTAGGTGTTTCAGGACACACCGTACACTTCTCCAGAGTGGCTGTTGGCAATTGACATCCCGCCCATCAGCGTAGCAAGGCTCCCGTTTCTCCATGGCCTGCCCTGCATTTCTGGTTTTGACACTTTATCCAGCACGGTCCTTTTGACCTATGGGAAGCGAGACTTCTTTGTAGCGCTGATTTGCCTTTCCAGGTTGCTTGGCTGGCCAAAAAGGGCGTATGCGTTTTTTCCTGTATATATTCAGGAAAAAACGCATACGCCCTTTTTGGCCAAGGGCATCATTGTCGAGGTTTTGCCGCTTTTCCTGTGCTTTAAAGGCGATTCGAATCTACCTCCTGAAATCAGTTTCCTGCAATTCTGCCTTGCTTTCAAATCCTCTTCGTTGCCTTCCCTCAATATATTTGTGGACGAGAGTTATCATTGATAACTCTGCAGGTTTGTGAATTGCAGTGCCCCTGAGCTACGTTTTTCAACTCGCATTTTTGGGAGCAGGCCGCAAAAGCGCAGGATTGCTTCAGGCCCTATTTTGGTTCTGTGGTGGCAGGCTGAGTCTGTGGTTAATTCTTCTTCCTGATGGGAAAATAGAGTGACCTGTGCCTGTCCCAACACCTAGAGCTAGTCTCTCATTGGTTCCCCCTCTTCCCGTTCATCCTCAGGACAAATGGCTACCTGTACGGAACAGGAGGTGAAAGGTGCTGATTCTCCAAGGTGGGAGATTGCTAGTAAAGCGGTTGGAATGGCGAACCCGAGCACAAGGAGATGAGAAATGAGGTGCGTTTTGGAAACCTTTCCCGATCACACGGTGTACCATCTTCTGGGTTTCTCATGCATGTTTTCGATGTAGGAAGATGCCCTTGAACCTGCAGATTTGGGACCCATGGGATGGGTACCCCGCAGTATTACTTTAAAGGGTCTGCGTTTGCTCACCCAACCTCACCAAAACTCTAAGCCGCAAGAGTGTCCACCCTTATGTCTCAATCAGCTGTGGGTCTAGATATGGTCAATCCAGGTGGCATCACAGCCCCTGAACGAATTTTGTAAGAATTTCTCTCTCTTTCACTGTCTTTGTTTCACGGAGTTTTAAAAGTAATTGAATTTAATAATGGCGTTTAGCTGCGTTTCACTGCTGTGTTTATGCCGCTTTACACCCACTTAACTCACTTACAGAGAGATATCAATAGATAGGTTTTAAGCTTCTTACTAGTCAGATATATTCTTGGGCGTTGAATAGGGGGTGTTGAGTCCAGTTTACTGAGCAAGGAGTAGGTCTTGTCTATTACATATTGGGTTTACGGAACGGTATCTGAGCTATTTTGAAACCCTTGTTTTATGCGTCACCCCACCTCACCTTTCCCGATAAGCAGCCATAGTGTGTTTTCTAAACGTGTGACTCTGTTCTGTTTTGTAATCCAGTTCAAGTGTAGCGGTTTTTACATTCCCTCTATAAGTGATATCTTATCATAGGTGTCTCTTTCTGTGTGACTTATTTCACTTAGAATCGTAGTACCTAAATCCACTCATCATGCTGCTACTAGCCTTATGACGTTGAGTTCATGGCTGAGTGATATTCCATTGTACATAAGGACCACAACGTCTTTATCCATTTTTCTCTTTCCTGGGATATTTAAGGTGTATCGATGTGGAGGTTCTTGTCAACAGAGCAACCCTAAACTTTGGGGTGCCTGTGTCTTGCTGATTTTCAGTTTTCCCAATTTATACGCCCATGAGTGGAAGTGCCCTATGCTCTGTAAGCTGAGTTTTTTAGATGTTTCAGGACACACCGTACACTTCTCCAGAGAGGCTGTTGGCAATTGACATCCCAGCCATCAGCGTAGCAAGGCTCCCGTTTCTCCATGGTCTGTCCTGCATTCCTGGTTTTGACACTTTATTCAGCATGGCCCTTTTGACCGATGGGAAGCGAGACTTCTTTGTAGCGCTGATTTGCCTTTCCAGGTTGCTTGGTTGGCCAAAAAGGGCGTATGCGTTTTTTCCTGAATATATTCAGGAAAAAACGCATACGCCCTTTTTGGCCAAGGGCATCATTGCCGAGGTTTTGCCGCTTTTCCTGTGCTTTAAAGGCGATTCGAATCTACCTCCTGCAATCTGTTTCCTGCAATTCTGCCTTGCTTTCAAATCCTCTTCGTTGCCTTCCCTCAATATATTTGTGGACGAGAGTTATCATTTATAACTCTGCAGGTTTGTGAATTGCAGTGCCCCTGAGCTCCATTTTTCAACTCGCTTTCTTGGGAGCTGGCCGCAAAAGCGCAGGATTGCTTCAGGCCCTATTCTGGTTCCGGGCGGCAGGCTGAGCCTGTGGTTAATTCTTCTTCCTGATGGGAAAACAGAGTGACCTGTGCCTGTCCCAACACCTAGAGCTAGTCTCTCATTGGTTCCCCCTCTTCCCGTTCATCCTCAGAACAAATGGCAACCTGTACGGAACAGGAGGTGAAAGGTGCTGATTCTCCAAGGAGGGAGATTGCTAGTAAAGCGGTTGGAATGGCGAACTCGAGCACAAGGAGATGAGAAATGAGGTGCGTTTTAGAAACCTTTCCCGATCACACGGTGTACCATCTTCTGGGATTCTCCTGCATGTTTTCGATGTAGGAAGATGCCCTTGAACCTGGAGATTTGGGACCCATGGGATGGGTACCACGCAGTATTACTTTAAAGGGTCTGCGTTTGCTCACCCAACCTCACCAATCCTCTCAGCCCCAAGAGTGTTCACCCTTATGTCTCAATCAGCAGTGGGTCTAGATATGGTCAATCCAGGTGGCATCACAGCCCCTGAACGAATTTTGTAAGAATTTGTCTCTCTTTCACTGTCTTTGTTTCACGGGTTTTTAAAAGTAGTTGATTTTTATAATGGGGTTTAGCTGCTTTTCACTGCTGTGTTTAGGCTGCTTTACTCCCACTTGACTCACTTACAGAGGGATATCAACACATAGGTATTAAGATTCTTACTAGTCAGATATATTCTTGGGCGTTGAATAGGGGGTGTTGAGTTCAGTTCACTGAGCAAGGAGTAGGTCTTATCTATTACATATTGGGTTTATGGAACGGTATCTGAGCTAATTTGAAACCTTTGTTTTATGCATCACCCCACCTCACCTTTCCCGTTAAGCAGCCATAGTGTGTTTTCTAAACGTGTGAATCTGTTCTGTTTTGTAATTCAGTTCAAGTGTAGCGGTTTTTACATTCCCTCTATAAGTGATATCTTATGATAAGTGTCTTTTTCTGTGTGACTATTTCACTTAGAATCGTCGTACCTAAATCCACTCCTCATGCTGCTACTAGCCTTATGACGTTGATGTCATGGCTGAGTGATATTCCATTGTACATAAGGACCACAACTTCTTTATCCATTTTTCTCTTTCCTGGGATATTTAAGGTGTAACGAAGTGGAGGTTCTTGTCAACAGAGCAGCCCTAATCTTTGGGGTGCCTGTGTCTTGCTGATTTTTAGTTTTCCCAATTTATACGCCCATGAGTGGAAGTGCCCTATGCTCTCTAAGCTGAGTTTTTTAGATGTTTCAGGACACACCGTACACTTCTCCAGAGTGGCTGTTGGCAATTGACATCCCGCCCATCAGCGTAGGAAGGCTCCCGTTTCTCCATGGCCTGTCCTGCATTCCTGGTTTTGACAGTTTATTCAGCACGGCCCTTTTGACCGATGGGAAGCAAGACTTCTTTGTAGCGCTGATTTGCCTTTCCAGGTTGCTTGGTTGGCCAAAAAGGGCGTATGCGTTTTTTCCTGAATATATTCAGGAAAAAACGCATACGCCCTTTTTGGCCAAGGGCATCATTGTCGAGGTTTTGCCGCTTTTCCTGTGCTTTAAAGGCGATTCGAATCTACCTCCTGAAATCAGTTTCCTGCAATTCTGCCTTGCTTTCAAATCCTCTTCGTTGCCTTCCCTCAATATATTTGTGGACGAGAGTTATCATTGATAACTCTGCAGGTTTGTGAATTGCAGTGCCCCTGAGCTACGTTTTTCAACTCGCATTTTTGGGAGCAGGCCGCAAAAGCGCAAGATTGCTTCAGGCCCTATTCTGGTTCCGGGGGGGCAGGCTGAGCCTGTGGTTATTTCTTCTTCCTGATGGGAAAATAGAGTGACCTGTGCCTGTCCCAACACCTAGAGCTAGTCTCTCATTGGTTCCCCCTCTTCCCGTTCATCCTCAGGACAAATGGCTACCTGTACGGAACAGGAGGTGAAAGGTGCTGATTCTCCAAGGAGGGAGATTGCTAGTAAAGGGGTTGGAATGGCGAACCCGAGCACAAGGAGATGAGAAATGAGGTGCGTTTTGGAAACCTTTCCCGATCACACGGTGTACCATCTTCTGGGTTTCTCATGCATGTTTTCGATGTAGGAAGATGCCCTTGAACCTGGAGATTTGGGACCCATGGGATGGGTACCCCGCAGTATTACTTTAAAGGGTCTGCGTTTGCTCACCCAACCTCACCAAAACTCTAAGCCGCAAGAGTGTCCACTCTTATGTCTCAATCAGCAGTGGGTCTAGATATGGTCAATCCAGGTGGCATCACAGCCCCTGAACGAATTTTGTAAGAATTTGTCTCTCTTTCACTGTCTTTGTTTCACGGGTTTTTAAAAGTAGTTGATTTTTATAATGGGGTTTAGCTGCTTTTCACTGCTGTGTTTAGGCCGCTTTACACCCACTTGACTCACTTACAGAGGGATATCAACACATAGGTTTTAAGATTCTTACTAGTCAGATATATTCTTGGGCGTTGAATAGAGGGTGTTGAGTCCAGTTCACTGAGCAAGGAGTAGGTCTTGTCTATTACATATTGGGTTTATGGAACGGTATCTGAGCTAATTTGAAACCTTTGTTTTATGCATCACCCCACCTCACCTTTCCCGTTAAGCAGCCATAGTGTGTTTTCTAAACGTGTGAATCTGTTCTGTTTTGTAATTCAGTTCAAGTGTAGCGGTTTTTACATTCCCTCTATAAGTGATATCTTATGATAAGTATCTTTTTCTGTGTGACTATTTCACTTAGAATCGTCGTACCTAAATCCACTCCTCATGCTGCTACTAGCCTTATGACGTTGATGTCATGGCTGAGTGATATTCCATTGTACATAAGGACCACAACTTCTTTATCCATTTTTCTCTTTCCTGGGATATTTAAGGTGTAATGAAGTAGAGGTTCTTGTCAACAGAGCAGCCCTAATCTTTGGGGTGCCTGTGTCTTGCTGATTTTTAGTTTTCCCAATTTATACGCCCATGAGTGGAAGTGCCCTATGCTCTCTAAGCTGAGTTTTTTAGGTGTTTCAGGACACACCGTACACTTCTCCAGAGTGGCTGTTGGCAATTTACATCCCACCCATCAGCGTAGCAAGGTTCCCGTTTCTCCATGGCCTGCCCTGCATTTCTGGTTTTGACACTTTATTCAGCATGGTCCTTTTGACCGATGGGAAGCGAGACTTCTTTGTAGCGCTGATTTGCCTTTCCAGGTTGCTTGGTTGGCCAAAAAGGGCGTATGCGTTTTTTCCTGAATATATTCAGGAAAAAACGCATACGCCCTTTTTGGCCAAGGGCATCATTGTCGAGGTTTTGCCGCTTTTCCTGTGCTTTAAAGGCGATTCGAATCTACCTCCTGAAATCAGTTTCCTGCAATTCTGCCTTGCTTTCAAATCCTCTTCGTTGCCTTCCCTCAATATATTTGTGGACGAGAGTTATCATTGATAACTCTGCAGGTTTGTGAATTGCAGTGCCCCTGAGCTACGTTTTTCAACTCGCATTTTTGGGAGCAGGCCGCAAAAGCGCAGGATTGCTTCAGGCCCTATTTTGGTTCCGGGGTGGCAGGCTGAGTCTGTGGTTAATTCTTCTTCCTGATGGGAAAATAGAGTGACCTGTGCCTGTCCCAACACCTAGAGCTAGTCTCTCATTGGTTCCCCCTCTTCCCGTTCATCCTCAGGACAAATGGCTACCTGTACGGAACAGGAGGTGAAAGGTGCTGATTCTCCAAGGAGGGAGATTGCTAGTAAAGCGGTTGGAATGGCGAACCCGAGCACAAGGAGATGAGAAATGAGGTGCGTTTTGGAAACCTTTCCCGATCACATGGTGTACCATCTTCTGGGTTTCTCATGCATGTTTTCGATGTAGGAAGATGCCCTTGAACCTGGAGATTTGGGAACCATGGGATGGGTACCACGCAGTATTATTTTAAAGGGTCTGCGTTTGCTCACCCAACCTCACCAATCCTCTCAGCCCCAAGAGTGTTCACCCTTATGTCTCAATCAGCAGTGGGTCTAGATATGGTCAATCCATGTGGCATCATAGCCCCTGAACGAATTTTGTAAGAATTTCTCTCTCTTTCACTGTCTTTGTTTCACTTAGTTTTAAAAGTAATTGAATATAATAATGGCGTTTAGCTGCGTTTCACTGCTGTGTTTATGCCGCTTTACACCCACTTCACTCACTTACAGAGAGATATCAATAGATAGGTTTTAAGCTTCTTACTAGTCAGATATATTCTTGGGCGTTGAATAGGGGGTGTTGAGTCCAGTTCACTGAGCAAGGAGTAGGTCTTGTCTATTACATATTGGGTTTACGGAACGGTATCTGAGCTATTTTGAAACCCTTGTTTTATGCGTCACCCCACCTCACCTTTCCCGATAAGCAGCCATAGTGTGGTTTCTAAACGTGTGACTCTGTTCTGTTTTGTAATTCAGTTCAAGTGTAGCGGTTTTTACATTCCCTCTATAAGTGATATCTTATCATAGGTGTCTCTTTCTGTGTGACTTATTTCACTTAGAATCGTAGTACCTAAATCCACTCATCATGCTGCTACTAGCCTTATGACGTTGAGTTCATGGCTGAGTGATATTCCATTGTACATAAGGACCACAACGTCTTTATACATTTTTCTCTTTTCTGGGATATTTAAGGTGTATCGATGTGGAGGTTCTTGTCAACAGAGCAACCCTAAACTTTGGGGTGCCTGTGTCTTGCTGATTTTCAGTTTTCCCAATTTATACGCCCATGAGTGGAAGTGCCCTATGCTCTGTAAGCTGAGTTTTTTAGATGTTTCAGGACACACCGTACACTTCTCCAGAGTGGCTGTTGGCAATTGACATCCCACCCATCAGCGTAGCAAGGTTCCCGTTTCTCCATGGCCTGTCCTGCATTCCTGGTTTTGACACTTTATTCAGCATGGTCCTTTTGACCGATGGGAAGCGAGACTTCTTTGTAGCGCTGATTTGCCTTTCCAGGTTGCTTGGTTGGCCAAAAAGGGCGTATGCGTTTTTTCCTGAATATATTCAGGAAAAAACGCATACGCCCTTTTTGGCCAAGGGCATCATTGCCGAGGTTTTGCCGCTTTTCCTGTGCTTTAAATGCGATTCGAATCTACCTCTTGCAATCAGTTTCCTGCAATTCTGCCTTGCTTTCAAATCCTCTTCGTTGCCTTCCCTCAATATATTTGTGGACGAGAGTTATCATTGATAACTCTGCAGGTTTGTGAATTGCAGTGCCCCTGAGCTCCACTTTTCAACTCGCTTTCTTGGGAGCTGGCCGCAAAAGCGCAGGATTGCTTCAGGCCCTATTCTGGTTCCGGGCGGCAGGCTGAGCCTGTGGTTAATTCTTCTTCCTGATGGGAAAACAGAGTGACCTGTGCCTGTCCCAACACCTAGAGCTAGTCTCTCATTGGTTCCCCCTCTTCCCGTTCATCCTCAGAACAAATGGCAACCTGTACGGAACAGGAGGTGAAAGGTGCTGATTCTTCAAGGAGGGAGATTGCTAGTAAAGCGGTTGGAATGGCGAACCCGAGCACAAGGAGATGAAAAATGAGGTGCGTTTTAGAAACCTTTCCCGATCACACGGTGTACCATCTTCTGGGTTTCTCCTGCATGTTTTCGATGTAGGAAGATGCCCTTGAACCTGGAGATTTGGGAACCATGGGATGGGTACCACGCAGTATTATTTTAAAGGGTCTGCATTTGCTCACCCAACCTCACCAATCCTCTCAGCCCCAAGAGTGTTCACCCTTATGTCTCAATCAGCAGTGGGTCTAGATATGGTCAATCCATGTGGCATCATAGCCCCTGAACGAATTTTGTAAGAATTTGTCTCTCTTTCACTGTCTTTGTTTCACGGGTTTTTAAAAGTAGTTGATTTTTATAATGGGGTTTAGCTGCTTTTCACTGCTGTGTTTAGGCCGCTTTACTCCCACTTGACTCACTTACAGAGGGATATCAACACATAGGTTTTAAGATTCTTACTAGTCAGATATATTCTTGGGCGTTGAATAGGGGGTGTTGAGTTCAGTTCACTGAGCAAGGAGTAGGTCTTATCTATTACATATTGGGTTTATGGAACGGTATCTGAGCTAATTTGAAACCTTTGTTTTATGCATCACCCCACCTCACCTTTCCCGTTAAGCAGCCATAGTGTGTTTTCTAAACGTGTGAATCTGTTCTGTTTTGTAATTCAGTTCAAGTGTAGCGGTTTTTACATTCCCTCTATAAGTGATATCTTATGATAAGTGTCTTTTTCTGTGTGACTATTTCACTTAGAATCGTCGTACCTAAATCCACTCCTCATGCTGCTACTAGCCTTATGACGTTGATGTCATGGCTGAGTGATATTCCATTGTACATAAGGACCACAACTTCTTTAACCATTTTTCTCTTTCCTGGGATATTTAAGGTGTAACGAAGTGGAGGTTCTTGTCAACAGAGCAGCCCTAATCTTTGGGGTGCCTGTGTCTTGCTGATTTTTAGTTTTCCCAATTTATACGCCCATGAGTGGAAGTGCCCTATGCTCTCTAAGCTGAGTTTTTTAGATGTTTCAGGACACACCGTACACTTCTCCAGAGTGGCTGTTGGCAATTGACATCCCGCCCATCAGCGTAGGAAGGCTCCCGTTTCTCCATGGCCTGTCCTGCATTCCTGGTTTTGACAGTTTATTCAGCACGGCCCTTTTGACCGATGGGAAGCAAGACTTCTTTGTAGCGCTGATTGGCCTTTCCAGGTTGCTTGGTTGGCCAAAAAGGGCGTATGCGTTTTTTCCTGAATATATTCAGGAAAAAACGCATACGCCCTTTTTGGCCAAGGGCATCATTGTCGAGGTTTTGCCGCTTTTCCTGTGCTTTAAAGGCGATTCGAATCTACCTCCTGAAATCAGTTTCCTGCAATTCTGCCTTGCTTTCAAATCCTCTTCGTTGCCTTCCCTCAATATATTTGTGGACGAGAGTTATCATTGATAACTCTGCAGGTTTGTGAATTGCAGTGCCCCTGAGCTACGTTTTTCAACTCGCATTTTTGGGAGCAGGCCGCAAAAGCGCAGGATTGCTTCAGGCCCTATTTTGGTTCCGGGGTGGCAGGCTGAGTCTGTGGTTAATTCTTCTTCCTGATGGGAAAATAGAGTGACCTGTGCCTGTCCCAACACCTAGAGCTAGTCTCTCATTGGTTCCCCCTCTTCCCGTTCATCCTCAGGACAAATGGCTACCTGTACGGAACAGGAGGTGAAAGGTGCTGATTCTCCAAGGAGGGAGATTGCTAGTAAAGCGGTTGGAATGGCGAACCCGAGCACAAGGAGATGAGAAATGAGGTGCGTTTTGGAAACCTTTCCCGATCACACGGTGTACCATCTTCTGGGTTTCTCATGCATGTTTTCGATGTAGGAAGATGCCCTTGAACCTGGAGATTTGGGACCCATGGGAAGGGTACCCCGCAGTATTACTTTAAAGGGTCTGCGTTTGCTCACCCAACCTCACCAATCCTCTCAGCCCCAAGAGTGTTCACCCTTATGTCTCAATCAGCAGTGGGTCTAGATATGGTCAATCCATGTGGCATCATAGCCCCTGAACGAATTTTGTAAGAATTTCTCTCTCTTTCACTGTCTTTGTTTCACTTAGTTTTAAAAGTAATTGAATATAATAATGGCGTTTAGCTGCGTTTCACTGCTGTGTTTATGCCGCTTTACACCCACTTCACTCACTTACAGAGAGATATCAATAGATAGGTTTTAAGCTTCTTACTAGTCAGATATATTCTTGGGCGTTGAATAGGGGGTGTTGAGTCCAGTTCACTGAGCAAGGAGTAGGTCTTGTCTATTACATATTGGGTTTACGGAACGGTATCTGAGCTATTTTGAAACCCTTGTTTTATGCGTCACCCCACCTCACCTTTCCCGATAAGCAGCCATAGTGTGGTTTCTAAACGTGTGACTCTGTTCTGTTTTGTAATTCAGTTCAAGTGTAGCGGTTTTTACATTCCCTCTATAAGTGATATCTTATCATAGGTGTCTCTTTCTGTGTGACTTATTTCACTTAGAATCGTAGTACCTAAATCCACTCATCATGCTGCTACTAGCCTTATGACGTTGAGTTCATGGCTGAGTGATATTCCATTGTACATAAGGACCACAACGTCTTTATACATTTTTCTCTTTTCTGGGATATTTAAGGTGTATCGATGTGGAGGTTCTTGTCAACAGAGCAACCCTAAACTTTGGGGTGCCTGTGTCTTGCTGATTTTCAGTTTTCCCAATTTATACGCCCATGAGTGGAAGTGCCCTATGCTCTGTAAGCTGAGTTTTTTAGATGTTTCAGGACACACCGTACACTTCTCCAGAGTGGCTGTTGGCAATTGACATCCCACCCATCAGCGTAGCAAGGTTCCCGTTTCTCCATGGCCTGTCCTGCATTCCTGGTTTTGACACTTTATTCAGCATGGTCCTTTTGACCGATGGGAAGCGAGACTTCTTTGTAGCGCTGATTTGCCTTTCCAGGTTGCTTGGTTGGCCAAAAAGGGCGTATGCGTTTTTTCCTGAATATATTCAGGAAAAAACGCATACGCCCTTTTTGGCCAAGGGCATCATTGCCGAGGTTTTGCCGCTTTTCCTGTGCTTTAAATGCGATTCGAATCTACCTCTTGCAATCTGTTTCCTGCAATTCTGCCTTGCTTTCAAATCCTCTTCGTTGCCTTCCCTCAATATATTTGTGGACGAGAGTTATCATTGATAACTCTGCAGGTTTGTGAATTGCAGTGCCCCTGAGCTCCACTTTTCAACTCGCTTTCTTGGGAGCTGGCCGCAAAAGCGCAGGATTGCTTCAGGCCCTATTCTGGTTCCGGGCGGCAGGCTGAGCCTGTGGTTAATTCTTCTTCCTGATGGGAAAACAGAGTGACCTGTGCCTGTCCCAACACCTAGAGCTAGTCTCTCATTGGTTCCCCCTCTTCCCGTTCATCCTCAGAACAAATGGCAACCTGTACGGAACAGGAGGTGAAAGGTGCTGATTCTTCAAGGAGGGAGATTGCTAGTAAAGCGGTTGGAATGGCGAACCCGAGCACAAGGAGATGAAAAATAAGGTGCGTTTTAGAAACCTTTCCCGATCACACGGTGTACCATCTTCTGGGTTTCTCCTGCATGTTTTCGATGTAGGAAGATGCCCTTGAACCTGGAGATTTGGGAACCATGGGATGGGTACCACGCAGTATTATTTTAAAGGGTCTGCATTTGCTCACCCAACCTCACCAATCCTCTCAGCCCCAAGAGTGTTCACCCTTATGTCTCAATCAGCAGTGGGTCTAGATATGGTCAATCCATGTGGCATCATAGCCCCTGAACGAATTTTGTAAGAATTTGTCTCTCTTTCACTGTCTTTGTTTCACGGGTTTTTAAAAGTAGTTGATTTTTATAATGGGGTTTAGCTGCTTTTCACTGCTGTGTTTAGGCCGCTTTACTCCCACTTGACTCACTTACAGAGGGATATCAACACATAGGTTTTAAGATTCTTACTAGTCAGATATATTCTTGGGCGTTGAATAGGGGGTGTTGAGTTCAGTTCACTGAGCAAGGAGTAGGTCTTATCTATTACATATTGGGTTTATGGAACGGTATCTGAGCTAATTTGAAACCTTTGTTTTATGCATCACCCCACCTCACCTTTCCCGTTAAGCAGCCATAGTGTGTTTTCTAAACGTGTGAATCTGTTCTGTTTTGTAATTCAGTTCAAGTGTAGCGGTTTTTACATTCCCTCTATAAGTGATATCTTATGATAAGTGTCTTTTTCTGTGTGACTATTTCACTTAGAATCGTCGTACCTAAATCCACTCCTCATGCTGCTACTAGCCTTATGACGTTGATGTCATGGCTGAGTGATATTCCATTGTACATAAGGACCACAACTTCTTTAACCATTTTTCTCTTTCCTGGGATATTTAAGGTGTAACGAAGTGGAGGTTCTTGTCAACAGAGCAGCCCTAATCTTTGGGGTGCCTGTGTCTTGCTGATTTTTAGTTTTCCCAATTTATACGCCCATGAGTGGAAGTGCCCTATGCTCTCTAAGCTGAGTTTTTTAGATGTTTCAGGACACACCGTACACTTCTCCAGAGTGGCTGTTGGCAATTGACATCCCGCCCATCAGCGTAGGAAGGCTCCCGTTTCTCCATGGCCTGTCCTGCATTCCTGGTTTTGACAGTTTATTCAGCACGGCCCTTTTGACCGATGGGAAGCAAGACTTCTTTGTAGCGCTGATTGGCCTTTCCAGGTTGCTTGGTTGGCCAAAAAGGGCGTATGCGTTTTTTCCTGAATATATTCAGGAAAAAACGCATACGCCCTTTTTGGCCAAGGGCATCATTGTCGAGGTTTTGCCGCTTTTCCTGTGCTTTAAAGGCGATTCGAATCTACCTCCTGAAATCAGTTTCCTGCAATTCTGCCTTGCTTTCAAATCCTCTTCGTTGCCTTCCCTCAATATATTTGTGGACGAGAGTTATCATTGATAACTCTGCAGGTTTGTGAATTGCAGTGCCCCTGAGCTACGTTTTTCAACTCGCATTTTTGGGAGCAGGCCGCAAAAGCGCAGGATTGCTTCAGGCCCTATTTTGGTTCCGGGGTGGCAGGCTGAGTCTGTGGTTAATTCTTCTTCCTGATGGGAAAATAGAGTGACCTGTGCCTGTCCCAACACCTAGAGCTAGTCTCTCATTGGTTCCCCCTCTTCCCGTTCATCCTCAGGACAAATGGCTACCTGTACGGAACAGGAGGTGAAAGGTGCTGATTCTCCAAGGAGGGAGATTGCTAGTAAAGCGGTTGGAATGGCGAACCCGAGCACAAGGAGATGAGAAATGAGGTGCGTTTTGGAAACCTTTCCCGATCACACGGTGTACCATCTTCTGGGTTTCTCATGCATGTTTTCGATGTAGGAAGATGCCCTTGAACCTGGAGATTTGGGACCCATGGGAAGGGTACCCCGCAGTATTACTTTAAAGGGTCTGCGTTTGCTCACCCAACCTCACCAATCCTCTCAGCCCCAAGAGTGTTCACCCTTATGTCTCAATCAGCAGTGGGTCTAGATATGGTCAATCCATGTGGCATCATAGCCCCTGAACGAATTTTGTAAGAATTTGTCTCTCTTTCACTGTCTTTGTTTCACGGGTTTTTAAAAGTAGTTGATTTTTATAATGGGGTTTAGCTGCTTTTCACTGCTGTGTTTAGGCCGCTTTACTCCCACTTGACTCACTTACAGAGGGATATCAACACATAGGTTTTAAGATTCTTACTAGTCAGATATATTCTTGGGCGTTGAATAGGGGGTGTTGAGTTCAGTTCACTGAGCAAGGAGTAGGTCTTATCTATTACATATTGGGTTTATGGAACGGTATCTGAGCTAATTTGAAACCTTTGTTTTATGCATCACCCCACCTCACCTTTCCCGTTAAGCAGCCATAGTGTGTTTTCTAAACGTGTGAATCTGTTCTGTTTTGTAATTCAGTTCAAGTGTAGCGGTTTTTACATTCCCTCTATAAGTGATATCTTATGATAAGTGTCTTTTTCTGTGTGACTATTTCACTTAGAATCGTCGTACCTAAATCCACTCCTCATGCTGCTACTAGCCTTATGACGTTGATGTCATGGCTGAGTGATATTCCATTGTACATAAGGACCACAACTTCTTTAACCATTTTTCTCTTTCCTGGGATATTTAAGGTGTAACGAAGTGGAGGTTCTTGTCAACAGAGCAGCCCTAATCTTTGGGGTGCCTGTGTCTTGCTGATTTTTAGTTTTCCCAATTTATACGCCCATGAGTGGAAGTGCCCTATGCTCTCTAAGCTGAGTTTTTTAGATGTTTCAGGACACACCGTACACTTCTCCAGAGTGGCTGTTGGCAATTGACATCCCGCCCATCAGCGTAGGAAGGCTCCCGTTTCTCCATGGCCTGTCCTGCATTCCTGGTTTTGACAGTTTATTCAGCACGGCCCTTTTGACCGATGGGAAGCAAGACTTCTTTGTAGCGCTGATTGGCCTTTCCAGGTTGCTTGGTTGGCCAAAAAGGGCGTATGCGTTTTTTCCTGAATATATTCAGGAAAAAACGCATACGCCCTTTTTGGCCAAGGGCATCATTGTCGAGGTTTTGCCGCTTTTCCTGTGCTTTAAAGGCGATTCGAATCTACCTCCTGCAATCTGTTTCCTGCAATTCTGCCTTGCTTTCAAATCCTCTTCGTTGCCTTCCCTCAATATATTTGTGGACGAGAGTTATCATTGATAACTCTGCAGGTTTGTGAATTGCAGTGCCCCTGAGCTACGTTTTTCAACTCGCATTTTTGGGAGCAGGCCGCAAAAGCGCAAGATTGCTTCAGGCCCTATTCTGGTTCCGGGGTGGCAGGCTGAGCCTGTGGTTAATTCTTCTTCCTGATGGGAAAATAGAGTGACCTGTGCCTGTCCCAACACCTAGAGCTAGTCTCTCATTGGTTCCCCCTCTTCCCGTTCATCCTCAGGACAAATGGCTACCTGTACGGAACAGGAGGTGAAAGGTGCTGATTCTCCAAGGAGGGAGATTGCTAGTAAAGGGGTTGGAATGGCGAACCCGAGCACAAGGAGATGAGAAATGAGGTGCGTTTTGGAAACCTTTCCCGATCACACGGTGTACCATCTTCTGGGTTTCTCATGCATGTTTTCGATGTAGGAAGATGCCCTTGAACCTGGAGATTTGGGACCCATGGGATGGGTACCCCGCAGTATTACTTTAAAGGGTCTGCGTTTGCTCACCCAACCTCACCAAAACTCTAAGGCGCAAGAGTGTCCACTCTTATGTCTCAATCAGCTGTGGGTCTAGATATGGTCAATCCAGGTGGCATCACAGCCCCTGAACCAATTTTGTAAGAATTTCTCTCTCTTTCACTGTCTTTGTTTCACGGGTTATTAAAAGTAGTTGATTTTTATAATGGGGTTTAGCTGCTTTTCACTGCTGTGTTTAGGCCGCTTTACACCCACTTGACTCACTTACAGAGGGATATCAACACATAGGTTTTAAGATTCTTACTAGTCAGATATATTCTTGGGCGTTGAATAGGGGGTGTTGAGTCCAGTTCACTGAGCAAGGAGTAGGTCTTGTCTATTACATATTGGGTTTATGGAACGGTATCTGAGCTAATTTGAAACCTTTGTTTTATGCATCACCCCACCTCACCTTTCCCGTTAAGCAGCCATAGTGTGTTTTCTAAACGTGTGAATCTGTTCTGTTTTGTAATTCAGTTCAAGTGTAGCGGTTTTTACATTCCCTCTTTAAGTGATATCTTATGATAAGTGTCTTTTTCTGTGTGACTATTTCACTTAGAATCGTCGTACCTAAATCCACTCCTCATGCTGCTACTAGCCTTATGACGTTGATGTCATGGCTGAGTGATATTCCATTGTACATAAGGACCACAACTTCTTTATCCATTTTTCTCTTTCCTGGGATATTTAAGGTGTAACGAAGTGGAGGTTCTTGTCAACAGAGCAGCCCTAATCTTTGGGGTGCCTGTGTCTTGCTGATTTTTAGTTTTCCCAATTTATACGCCCATGAGTGGAAGTGCCCTATGCTCTCTAAGCTGAGTTTTTTAGGTGTTTCAGGACACACCGTACACTTCTCCAGAGAGGCTGTTGGCAATTGACATCCCAGCCATCAGCGTAGCAAGGCTCCCGTTTCTCCATGGCCTGTCCTGCATTCCTGGTTTTGACACTTTATTCAGCATGGCCCTTTTGACCGATGGGAAGCGAGACTTCTTTGTAGCGCTGATTTGCCTTTCCAGGTTGCTTGGTTGGCCAAAAAGGGCGTATGCGTTTTTTCCTGAATATATTCAGGAAAAAACGCATACGCCCTTTTTGGCCAAGGGCATCATTGCCGAGGTTTTGCCGCTTTTCCTATGCTTTAAAGGCGAGTCGAATCTACCTCCTGCAATCTGTTTCCTGCAATTCTGCCTTGCTTTCAAATCCTCTTCGTTGCCTTCCCTCAATATATTTGTGGACGAGAGTTATCATTTATAACTCTGCAGGTTTGTGAATTGCAGTGCCCCTGAGCTCCATTTTTCAACTCGCTTTCTTGGGAGCTGGCCGCAAAAGCGCAGGATTGCTTCAGGCCCTATTCTGGTTCCGGGCGGCAGGCTGAGCCTGTGGTTAATTCTTCTTCCTGATGGGAAAACAGAGTGACCTGTGCCTGTCCCAATACCTAGAGCTAGTCTCTCATTGGTTCCCCCTCTTCCCGTTCATCCTCAGAACAAATGGCAACCTGTACGGAACAGGAGGTGAAAGGTGCTGATTCTCCAAGGAGGGAGATTGCTAGTAAAGCGGTTGGAATGGCGAACTCGAGCACAAGGAGATGAGAAATGAGGTGCGTTTTAGAAACCTTTCCCGATCACACGGTGTACCATCTTCTGGGTTTCTCCTGCATGTTTTCGATGTAGGAAGATGCCCTTGAACCTGGAGATTTGGGACCCATGGGATGGGTACCACGCAGTATTACTTTAAAGGGTCTGCGTTTGCTCACCCAACCTCACCAATCCTCTCAGCCCCAAGAGTGTTCACCCTTATGTCTCAATCAGCAGTGGGTCTAGATATGGTCAATCCAGGTGGCATCACAGCCCCTGAACGAATTTTGTAAGAATTTGTCTCTCTTTCACTGTCTTTGTTTCACGGGTTATTAAAAGTAGTTGATTTTTATAATGGGGTTTAGCTGCTTTTCACTGCTGTGTTTAGGCCGCTTTACACCCACTTGACTCACTTACAGAGGGATATCAACACATAGGTTTTAAGATTCTTACTAGTCAGATATATTCTTGGGCGTTGAATAGGGGGTGTTGAGTCCAGTTCACTGAGCAAGGAGTAGGTCTTGTCTATTACATATTGGGTTTATGGAACGGTATCTGAGCTAATTTGAAACCTTTGTTTTATGCATCACCCCACCTCACCTTTCCCGTTAAGCAGCCATAGTGTGTTTTCTAAACGTGTGAATCTGTTCTGTTTTGTAATTCAGTTCAAGTGTAGCGGTTTTTACATTCCCTCTTTAAGTGATATCTTATGATAAGTGTCTTTTTCTGTGTGACTATTTCACTTAGAATCGTCGTACCTAAATCCACTCCTCATGCTGCTACTAGCCTTATGACGTTGATGTCATGGCTGAGTGATATTCCATTGTACATAAGGACCACAACTTCTTTATCCATTTTTCTCTTTCCTGGGATATTTAAGGTGTAACGAAGTGGAGGTTCTTGTCAACAGAGCAGCCCTAATCTTTGGGGTGCCTGTGTCTTGCTGATTTTTAGTTTTCCCAATTTATACGCCCATGAGTGGAAGTGCCCTATGCTCTCTAAGCTGAGTTTTTTAGGTGTTTCAGGACACACCGTACACTTCTCCAGAGAGGCTGTTGGCAATTGACATCCCAGCCATCAGCGTAGCAAGGCTCCCGTTTCTCCATGGCCTGTCCTGCATTCCTGGTTTTGACACTTTATTCAGCATGGCCCTTTTGACCGATGGGAAGCGAGACTTCTTTGTAGCGCTGATTTGCCTTTCCAGGTTGCTTGGTTGGCCAAAAAGGGCGTATGCGTTTTTTCCTGAATATATTCAGGAAAAAACGCATACGCCCTTTTTGGCCAAGGGCATCATTGCCGAGGTTTTGCCGCTTTTCCTGTGCTTTAAAGGCGATTCGAATCTACCTCCTGCAATCTGTTTCCTGCAATTCTGCCTTGCTTTCAAATCCTCTTCGTTGCCTTCCCTCAATATATTTGTGGACGAGAGTTATCATTTATAACTCTGCAGGTTTGTGAATTGCAGTGCCCCTGAGCTCCATTTTTCAACTCGCTTTCTTGGGAGCTGGCCGCAAAAGCGCAGGATTGCTTCAGGCCCTATTCTGGTTCCGGGCGGCAGGCTGAGCCTGTGGTTAATTCTTCTTCCTGATGGGAAAACAGAGTGACCTGTGCCTGTCCCAACACCTAGAGCTAGTCTCTCATTGGTTCCCCCTCTTCCCGTTCATCCTCAGAACAAATGGCAACCTGTACGGAACAGGAGGTGAAAGGTGCTGATTCTCCAAGGAGGGAGATTGCTAGTAAAGCGGTTGGAATGGCGAACTCGAGCACAAGGAGATGAGAAATGAGGTGCGTTTTAGAAACCTTTCCCGATCACACGGTGTACCATCTTCTGGGTTTCTCCTGCATGTTTTCGATGTAGGAAGATGCCCTTGAACCTGGAGATTTGGGACCCATGGGATGGGTACCACGCAGTATTACTTTAAAGGGTCTGCGTTTGCTCACCCAACCTCACCAATCCTCTCAGCCCCAAGAGTGTTCACCCTTATGTCTCAATCAGCAGTGGGTCTAGATATGGTCAATCCAGGTGGCATCACAGCCCCTGAACGAATTTTGTAAGAATTTGTCTCTCTTTCACTGTCTTTGTTTCACGGGTTATTAAAAGTAGTTGATTTTTATAATGGGGTTTAGCTGCTTTTCACTGCTGTGTTTAGGCCGCTTTACACCCACTTGACTCACTTACAGAGGGATATCAACACATAGGTTTTAAGATTCTTACTAGTCAGATATATTCTTGGGCGTTGAATAGGGGGTGTTGAGTCCAGTTCACTGAGCAAGGAGTAGGTCTTGTCTATTACATATTGGGTTTATGGAACGGTATCTGAGCTAATTTGAAACCTTTGTTTTATGCATCACCCCACCTCACCTTTCCCGTTAAGCAGCCATAGTGTGTTTTCTAAACGTGTGAATCTGTTCTGTTTTGTAATTCAGTTCAAGTGTAGCGGTTTTTACATTCCCTCTTTAAGTGATATCTTATGATAAGTGTCTTTTTCTGTGTGACTATTTCACTTAGAATCGTCGTACCTAAATCCACTCCTCATGCTGCTACTAGCCTTATGACGTTGATGTCATGGCTGAGTGATATTCCATTGTACATAAGGACCACAACTTCTTTATCCATTTTTCTCTTTCCTGGGATATTTAAGGTGTAACGAAGTGGAGGTTCTTGTCAACAGAGCAGCCCTAATCTTTGGGGTGCCTGTGTCTTGCTGATTTTTAGTTTTCCCAATTTATACGCCCATGAGTGGAAGTGCCCTATGCTCTCTAAGCTGAGTTTTTTAGGTGTTTCAGGACACACCGTACACTTCTCCAGAGAGGCTGTTGGCAATTGACATCCCAGCCATCAGCGTAGCAAGGCTCCCGTTTCTCCATGGCCTGTCCTGCATTCCTGGTTTTGACACTTTATTCAGCATGGCCCTTTTGACCGATGGGAAGCGAGACTTCTTTGTAGCGCTGATTTGCCTTTCCAGGTTGCTTGGTTGGCCAAAAAGGGCGTATACGTTTTTTCCTGAATATATTCAGGAAAAAACGCATACGCCCTTTTTGGCCAAGGGCATCATTGCCGAGGTTTTGCCGCTTTTCCTGTGCTTTAAAGGCGAGTCGAATCTACCTCCTGCAATCTGTTTCCTGCAATTCTGCCTTGCTTTCAAATCCTCTTCGTTGCCTTCCCTCAATATATTTGTGGACGAGAGTTATCATTTATAACTCTGCAGGTTTGTGAATTGCAGTGCCCCTGAGCTCCATTTTTCAACTCGCTTTCTTGGGAGCTGGCCGCAAAAGCGCAGGATTGCTTCAGGCCCTATTCTGGTTCCGGGCGGCAGGCTGAGCCTGTGGTTAATTCTTCTTCCTGATGGGAAAACAGAGTGACCTGTGCCTGTCCCAACACCTAGAGCTAGTCTCTCATTGGTTCCCCCTCTTCCCGTTCATCCTCAGAACAAATGGCAACCTGTACGGAAAAGGAGGTGAAAGGTGCTGATTCTCCAAGGAGGGAGATTGCTAGTAAAGCGGTTGGAATGGCGAACTCGAGCACAAGGAGATGAGAAATGAGGTGCGTTTTAGAAACCTTTCCCGATCACACGGTGTACCATCTTCTGGGTTTCTCCTGCATGTTTTCGATGTAGGAAGATGCCCTTGAACCTGGAGATTTGGGACCCATGGGATGGGTACCACGCAGTATTACTTTAAAGGGTCTGCGTTTGCTCACCCAACCTCACCAATCCTCTCAGCCCCAAGAGTGTTCACCCTTATGTCTCAATCAGCAGTGGGTCTAGATATGGTCAATCCAGGTGGCATCACAGCCCCTGAACGAATTTTGTAAGAATTTGTCTCTCTTTCACTGTCTTTGTTTCACGGGTTATTAAAAGTAGTTGATTTTTATAATGGGGTTTAGCTGCTTTTCACTGCTGTGTTTAGGCCGCTTTACACCCACTTGACTCACTTACAGAGGGATATCAACACATAGGTTTTAAGATTCTTACTAGTCAGATATATTCTTGGGCGTTGAATAGGGGGTGTTGAGTCCAGTTCACTGAGCAAGGAGTAGGTCTTGTCTATTACATATTGGGTTTATGGAACGGTATCTGAGCTAATTTGAAACCTTTGTTTTATGCATCACCCCACCTCACCTTTCCCGTTAAGCAGCCATAGTGTGTTTTCTAAACGTGTGAATCTGTTCTGTTTTGTAATTCAGTTCAAGTGTAGCGGTTTTTACATTCCCTCTTTAAGTGATATCTTATGATAAGTGTCTTTTTCTGTGTGACTATTTCACTTAGAATCGTCGTACCTAAATCCACTCCTCATGCTGCTACTAGCCTTATGACGTTGATGTCATGGCTGAGTGATATTCCATTGTACATAAGGACCACAACGTCTTTATCCATTTTTCTCTTTCCTGGGATATTTAAGGTGTATCGATGTGGAGGTTCTTGTCAACAGAGCAACCCTAAACTTTGGGGTGCCTGTGTCTTGCTGATTTTCAGTTTTCCCAATTTATACGCCCATGAGTGGAAGTGCCCTATGCTCTGTAAGCTGAGTTTTTTAGATGTTTCAGGACACACCGTACACTTCTCCAGAGATGCTGTTGGCAATTGACATCCCAGCCATCAGCGTAGCAAGGCTCCCGTTTCTCCATGGCCTGTCCTGCATTCCTGGTTTTGACACTTTATTCAGCATGGCCCTTTTGACCGATGGGAAGCGAGACTTCTTTGTAGCGCTGATTTGCCTTTCCAGGTTGCTTGGTTGGCCAAAAAGGGCGTATGCGTTTTTTCCTGAATATATTCAGGAAAAAACGCATACGCCCTTTTTGGCCAAGGGCATCATTGCCGAGGTTTTGCCGCTTTTCCTGTGCTTTAAAGGCGATTCGAATCTACCTCCTGCAATCTGTTTCCTGCAATTCTGCCTTGCTTTCAAATCCTCTTCGTTGCCTTCCCTCAATATATTTGTGGACGAGAGTTATCATTTATAACTCTGCAGGTTTGTGAATTGCAGTGCCCCTGAGCTCCATTTTTCAACTCGCTTTCTTGGGAGCTGGCCGCAAAAGCGCAGGATTGCTTCAGGCCCTATTCTGGTTCCGGGCGGCAGGCTGAGCCTGTGGTTAATTCTTCTTCCTGATGGGAAAACAGAGTGACCTGTGCCTGTCCCAACACCTAGAGCTAGTCTCTCATTGGTTCCCCCTCTTCCCGTTCATCCTCAGAACAAATGGCAACCTGTACGGAACAGGAGGTGAAAGGTGCTGATTCTCCAAGGAGGGAGATTGCTAGTAAAGCGGTTGGAATGGCGAACCCGAGCACAAGGAGATGAGAAATGAGGTGCGTTTTAGAAACCTTTCCCGATCACACGGTGTACCATCTTCTGGGTTTCTCCTGCATGTTTTCGATGTAGGAAGATGCCCTTGAACCTGGAGATTTGGGACCCATGGGATGGGTACCACGCAGTATTACTTTAAAGGGTCTGCGTTTGCTCACCCAACCTCACCAATCCTCTCAGACCCAAGAGTGTTCACCCTTATGTCTCAATCAGCAGTGGGTCTAGATATGGTCAATCCAGGTGGCATCACAGCCCCTGAACGAATTTTGTAAGAATTTGTCTCTCTTTCACTGTCTTTGTTTCACGGGTTATTAAAAGTAGTTGATTTTTATAATGGGGTTTAGCTGCTTTTCACTGCTGTGTTTAGGCCGCTTTACACCCACTTGACTCACTTACAGAGGGATATCAACACATAGGTTTTAAGATTCTTACTAGTCAGATATATTCTTGGGCGTTGAATAGGGGGTGTTGAGTCCAGTTCACTGAGCAAGGAGTAGGTCTTGTCTATTACATATTGGGTTTATGGAACGGTATCTGAGCTAATTTGAAACCTTTGTTTTATGCATCACCCCACCTCACCTTTCCCGTTAAGCAGCCATAGTGTGTTTTCTAAACGTGTGAATCTGTTCTGTTTTGTAATTCAGTTCAAGTGTAGCTGTTTTTACATTCCCTCTTTAAGTGATATCTTATGATAAGTGTCTTTTTCTGTGTGACTATTTCACTTAGAATCGTCGTACCTAAATCCACTCCTCATGCTGCTACTAGCCTTATGACGTTGATGTCATGGCTGAGTGATATTCCATTGTACATAAGGACCACAACTTCTTTATCCATTTTTCTCTTTCCTGGGATATTTAAGGTGTAACGAAGTGGAGGTTCTTGTCAACAGAGCAGCCCTAATCTTTGGGGTGCCTGTGTCTTGCTGATTTTTAGTTTTCCCAATTTATACGCCCATGAGTGGAAGTGCCCTATGCTCTCTAAGCTGAGTTTTTTAGGTGTTTCAGGACACACCGTACACTTCTCCAGAGAGGCTGTTGGCAAATGACATCCCAGCCATCAGCGTAGCAAGGCTCCCGTTTCTCCATGGCCTGTCCTGCATTCCTGGTTTTGACACTTTATTCAGCATGGCCCTTTTGACCGATGGGAAGCGAGACTTCTTTGTAGCGCTGATTTGCCTTTCCAGGTTGCTTGGTTGGCCAAAAAGGGCGTATGCGTTTTTTCCTGAATATATTCAGGAAAAAACGCATACGCCCTTTTTGGCCAAGGGCATCATTGCCGAGGTTTTGCCGCTTTTCCTATGCTTTAAAGGCGAGTCGAATCTACCTCCTGCAATCTGTTTCCTGCAATTCTGCCTTGCTTTCAAATCCTCTTCGTTGCCTTCCGTCAATATATTTGTGGACGAGAGTTATCATTTATAACTCTGCAGGTTTGTGAATTGCAGTGCCCCTGAGCTCCATTTTTCAACTCGCTTTCTTGGGAGCTGGCTGCAAAAGCGCAGGATTGCTTCAGGCCCTATTCTGGTTCCGGGCGGCAGGCTGAGCCTGTGGTTAATTCTTCTTCCTGATGGGAAAACAGAGTGACCTGTGCCTGTCCCAACACCTAGAGCTAGTCTCTCATTGGTTCCCCCTCTTCCCGTTCATCCTCAGAACAAATGGCAACCTGTACGGAACAGGAGGTGAAAGGTGCTCATTCTCCAAGGAGGGAGATTGCTAGTAAAGCGGTTGGAATGGCGAACTCGAGCACAAGGAGATGAGAAATGAGGTGCGTTTTAGAAACCTTTCCCGATCACACGGTGTACCATCTTCTGGGTTTCTCCTGCATGTTTTCGATGTAGGAAGATGCCCTTGAACCTGGAGATTTGGGACCCATGGGATGGGTACCACGCAGTATTACTTTAAAGGGTCTGCGTTTGCTCACCCAACCTCACCAATCCTCTCAGCCCCAAGAGTGTTCACCCTTATGTCTCAATCAGCAGTGGGTCTAGATATGGTCAATCCAGGTGGCATCACAGCCCCTGAACGAATTTTGTAAGAATTTGTCTCTCTTTCACTGTCTTTGTTTCACGGGTTATTAAAATTAGTTGATTTTTATAATGGGGTTTAGCTGCTTTTCACTGCTGTGTTTAGGCCGCTTTACACCCACTTGACTCACTTACAGAGGGATATCAACACATAGGTTTTAAGATTCTTACTAGTCAGATATATTCTTGGGCGTTGAATAGGGGGTGTTGAGTCCAGTTCACTGAGCAAGGAGTAGGTCTTGTCTATTACATATTGGGTTTATGGAACGGTATCTGAGCTAATTTGAAACCTTTGTTTTATGCATCACCCCACCTCACCTTTCCCGTTAAGCAGCCATAGTGTGTTTTCTAAACGTGTGAATCTGTTCTGTTTTGTAATTCAGTTCAAGTGTAGCGGTTTTTACATTCCCTCTTTAAGTGATATCTTATGATAAGTGTCTTTTTCTGTGTGACTATTTCACTTAGAATCGTCGTACCTAAATCCACTCCTCATGCTGCTACTAGCCTTATGACGTTGATGTCATGGCTGAGTGATATTCCATTGTACATAAGGACCACAACGTCTTTATCCATTTTTCTCTTTCCTGGGATATTTAAGGTGTATCGATGTGGAGGTTCTTGTCAACAGAGCAACCCTAAACTTTGGGGTGCCTGTGTCTTGCTGATTTTCAGTTTTCCCAATTTATACGCCCATGAGTGGAAGTGCCCTATGCTCTGTAAGCTGAGTTTTTTAGATGTTTCAGGACACACCGTACACTTCTCCAGAGATGCTGTTGGCAATTGACATCCCAGCCATCAGCGTAGCAAGGCTCCCGTTTCTCCATGGCCTGTCCTGCATTCCTGGTTTTGACACTTTATTCAGCATGGCCCTTTTGACCGATGGGAAGCGAGACTTCTTTGTAGCGCTGATTTGCCTTTCCAGGTTGCTTGGTTGGCCAAAAAGGGCGTATGCGTTTTTTCCTGAATATATTCAGGAAAAAACGCATACGCCCTTTTTGGCCAAGGGCATCATTGCCGAGGTTTTGCCGCTTTTCCTGTGCTTTAAAGGCGATTCGAATCTACCTCCTGCAATCTGTTTCCTGCAATTCTGCCTTGCTTTCAAATCCTCTTCGTTGCCTTCCCTCAATATATTTGTGGACGAGAGTTATCATTTATAACTCTGCAGGTTTGTGAATTGCAGTGCACCTGAGCTCCATTTTTCAACTCGCTTTCTTGGGAGCTGGCCGCAAAAGCGCAGGATTGCTTCAGGCCCTATTCTGGTTCCGGGCGGCAGGCTGAGCCTGTGGTTAATTCTTCTTCCTGATGGGAAAACAGAGTGACCTGTGCCTGTCCCAACACCTAGAGCTAGTCTCTCATTGGTTCCCCCTCTTCCCGTTCATCCTCAGAACAAATGGCAACCTGTACGGAACAGGAGGTGAAAGGTGCTGATTCTCCAAGGAGGGAGATTGCTAGTAAAGCGGTTGGAATGGCGAACCCGAGCACAAGGAGATGAGAAATGAGGTGCGTTTTAGAAACCTTTCCCGATCACACGGTGTACCATCTTCTGGGTTTCTCCTGCATGTTTTCGATGTAGGAAGATGCCCTTGAACCTGGAGATTTGGGACCCATGGGATGGGTACCACGCAGTATTACTTTAAAGGGTCTGCGTTTGCTCACCCAACCTCACCAATCCTCTCAGCCCCAAGAGTGTTCACCCTTATGTCTCAATCAGCAGTGGGTCTAGATATGGTCAATCCAGGTGGCATCACAGCCCCTGAACGAATTTTGTAAGAATTTGTCTCTCTTTCACTGTCTTTGTTTCACGGGTTATTAAAAGTAGTTGATTTTTATAATGGGGTTTAGCTGCTTTTCACTGCTGTGTTTAGGCCGCTTTACACCCACTTGACTCACTTACAGAGGGATATCAACACATAGGTTTTAAGATTCTTACTAGTCAGATATATTCTTGGGCGTTGAATAGGGGGTGTTGAGTCCAGTTCATTGAGCAAGGAGTAGGTCTTGTCTATTACATATTGGGTTTATGGAACGGTATCTGAGCTAATTTGAAACCTTTGTTTTATGCATCACCCCACCTCACCTTTCCCGTTAAGCAGCCATAGTGTGTTTTCTAAACGTGTGAATCTGTTCTGTTTTGTAATTCAGTTCAAGTGTAGCGGTTTTTACATTCCCTCTTTAAGTGATATCTTATGATAAGTGTCTTTTTCTGTGTGACTATTTCACTTAGAATCGTCGTACCTAAATCCACTCCTCATGCTGCTACTAGCCTTATGACGTTGATGTCATGGCTGAGTGATATTCCATTGTACATAAGGACCACAACTTCTTTATCCATTTTTCTCTTTCCTGGGATATTTAAGGTGTAACGAAGTGGAGGTTCTTGTCAACAGAGCAGCCCTAATCTTTGGGGTGCCTGTGTCTTGCTGATTTTTAGTTTTCCCAATTTATACGCCCATGAGTGGAAGTGCCCTATGCTCTCTAAGCTGAGTTTTTTAGGTGTTTCAGGACACACCGTACACTTCTCCAGAGAGGCTGTTGGCAATTGACATCCCAGCCATCAGCGTAGCAAGGCTCCCGTTTCTCCATGGCCTGTCCTGCATTCCTGGTTTTGACACTTTATTCAGCATGGCCCTTTTGACCGATGGGAAGCGAGACTTCTTTGTAGCGCTGATTTGCCTTTCCAGGTTGCTTGGTTGGCCAAAAAGGGCGTATGCGTTTTTTCCTGAATATATTCAGGAAAAAACGCATACGCCCTTTTTGGCCAAGGGCATCATTGCCGAGGTTTTGCCGCTTTTCCTGTGCTTTAAAGGCGATTCGAATCTACCTCCTGCAATCTGTTTCCTGCAATTCTGCCTTGCTTTCAAATCCTCTTCGTTGCCTTCCCTCAATGTATTTGTGGACGAGAGTTATCATTTATAACTCTGCAGGTTTGTGAATTGCAGTGCCCCTGAGCTCCATTTTTCAACTCGCTTTCTTGGGAGCTGGCCGCAAAAGCGCAGGATTGCTTCAGGCCCTATTCTGGTTCCGGGCGGCAGGCTGAGCCTGTGGTTAATTCTTCTTCCTGATGGGAAAACAGAGTGACCTGTGCCTGTCCCAACACCTAGAGCTAGTCTCTCATTGGTTCCCCCTCTTCCCGTTCATCCTCAGAACAAATGGCAACCTGTACGGAACAGGAGGTGAAAGGTGCTGATTCTCCAAGGAGGGAGATTGCTAGTAAAGCGGTTGGAATGGCGAACTCGAGCACAAGGAGATGAGAAATGAGGTGCGTTTTAGAAACCTTTCCCGATCACACGGTGTACCATCTTCTGGGTTTCTCCTGCATGTTTTCGATGTAGGAAGATGCCCTTGAACCTGGAGATTTGGGACCCATGGGATGGGTACCACGCAGTATTACTTTAAAGGGTCTGCGTTTGCTCACCCAACCTCACCAATCCTCTCAGCCCCAAGAGTGTTCACCCTTATGTCTCAATCAGCAGTGGGTCTAGATATGGTCAATCCAGGTGGCATCACAGCCCCTGAACGAATTTTGTAAGAATTTGTCTCTCTTTCACTGTCTTTGTTTCACGGGTTATTAAAAGTAGTTGATTTTTATAATGGGGTTTAGCTGCTTTTCACTGCTGTGTTTAGGCCGCTTTACACCCACTTGACTCACTTACAGAGGGATATCAACACATAGGTTTTAAGATTCTTACTAGTCAGATATATTCTTGGGCGTTGAATAGGGGGTGTTGAGTCCAGTTCACTGAGCAAGGAGTAGGTCTTGTCTATTACATATTGGGTTTATGGAACGGTATCTGAGCTAATTTGAAACCTTTGTTTTATGCATCACCCCACCTCACCTTTCCCGTTAAGCAGCCATAGTGTGTTTTCTAAACGTGTGAATCTGTTCTGTTTTGTAATTCAGTTCAAGTGTAGCGGTTTTTACATTCCCTCTTTAAGTGATATCTTATGATAAGTGTCTTTTTCTGTGTGACTATTTCACTTAGAATCGTCGTACCTAAATCCACTCCTCATGCTGCTACTAGCCTTATGACGTTGATGTCATGGCTGAGTGATATTCCATTGTACATAAGGACCACAACTTCTTTATCCATTTTTCTCTTTCCTGGGATATTTAAGGTGTAACGAAGTGGAGGTTCTTGTCAACAGAGCAGCCCTAATCTTTGGGGTGCCTGTGTCTTGCTGATTTTTAGTTTTCCCAATTTATACGCCCATGAGTGGAAGTGCCCTATGCTCTCTAAGCTGAGTTTTTTAGGTGTTTCAGGACACACCGTACACTTCTCCAGAGAGGCTGTTGGCAATTGACATCCCAGCCATCAGCGTAGCAAGGCTCCCGTTTCTCCATGGCCTGTCCTGCATTCCTGGTTTTGACACTTTATTCAGCATGGCCCTTTTGACCGATGGGAAGCGAGACTTCTTTGTAGCGCTGATTTGCCTTTCCAGGTTGCTTGGTTGGCCAAAAAGGGCGTATGCGTTTTTTCCTGAATATATTCAGGAAAAAACGCATACGCCCTTTTTGGCCAAGGGCATCATTGCCGAGGTTTTGCCGCTTTTCCTGTGCTTTAAAGGCGATTCGAATCTACCTCCTGCAATCTGTTTCCTGCAATTCTGCCTTGCTTTCAAATCCTCTTCGTTGCCTTCCCTCAATATATTTGTGGACGAGAGTTATCATTTATAACTCTGCAGGTTTGTGAATTGCAGTGCCCCTGAGCTCCATTTTTCAACTCGCTTTCTTGGGAGCTGGCCGCAAAAGCGCAGGATTGCTTCAGGCCCTATTCTGGTTCCGGGCGGCAGGCTGAGCCTGTGGTTAATTCTTCTTCCTGATGGGAAAACAGAGTGACCTGTGCCTGTCCCAACACCTAGAGCTAGTCTCTCATTGGTTCCCCCTCTTCCCGTTCATCCTCAGAACAAATGGCAACCTGTACGGAACAGGAGGTGAAAGGTGCTGATTCTCCAAGGAGGGAGATTGCTAGTAAAGCGGTTGGAATGGCGAACCCGAGCACAAGGAGATGAGAAATGAGGTGCGTTTTAGAAACCTTTCCCGATCACACGGTGTACCATCTTCTGGGTTTCTCCTGCATGTTTTCGATGTAGGAAGATGCCCTTGAACCTGGAGATTTGGGACCCATGGGATGGGTACCACGCAGTATTACTTTAAAGGGTCTGCGTTTGCTCACCCAACCTCACCAATCCTCTCAGCCCCAAGAGTGTTCACCCTTATGTCTCAATCAGCAGTGGGTCTAGATATGGTCAATCCAGGTGGCATCACAGCCCCTGAACGAATTTTGTAAGAATTTGTCTCTCTTTCACTGTCTTTGTTTCACGGGTTATTAAAAGTAGTTGATTTTTATAATGGGGTTTAGCTGCTTTTCACTGCTGTGTTTAGGCCGCTTTACACCCACTTGACTCACTTACAGAGGGATATCAACACATAGGTTTTAAGATTCTTACTAGTCAGATATATTCTTGGGCGTTGAATAGGGGGTGTTGAGTCCAGTTCACTGAGCAAGGAGTAGGTCTTGTCTATTACATATTGGGTTTATGGAACGGTATCTGAGCTAATTTGAAACCTTTGTTTTATGCATCACCCCACCTCACCTTTCCCGTTAAGCAGCCATAGTGTGTTTTCTAAACGTGTGAATCTGTTCTGTTTTGTAATTCAGTTCAAGTGTAGCGGTTTTTACATTCCCTCTTTAAGTGATATCTTATGATAAGTGTCTTTTTCTGTGTGACTATTTCACTTAGAATCGTCGTACCTAAATCCACTCCTCATGCTGCTACTAGCCTTATGACGTTGATGTCATGGCTGAGTGATATTCCATTGTACATAAGGACCACAACTTCTTTATCCATTTTTCTCTTTCCTGGGATATTTAAGGTGTAACGAAGTGGAGGTTCTTGTCAACAGAGCAGCCCTAATCTTTGGGGTGCCTGTGTCTTGCTGATTTTTAGTTTTCCCAATTTATACGCCCATGAGTGGAAGTGCCCTATGCTCTCTAAGCTGAGTTTTTTAGGTGTTTCAGGACACACCGTACACTTCTCCAGAGAGGCTGTTGGCAATTGACATCCCAGCCATCAGCGTAGCAAGGCTCCCGTTTCTCCATGGCCTGTCCTGCATTCCTGGTTTTGACACTTTATTCAGCATGGCCCTTTTGACCGATGGGAAGCGAGACTTCTTTGTAGCGCTGATTTGCCTTTCCAGGTTGCTTGGTTGGCCAAAAAGGGCGTATGCGTTTTTTCCTGAATATATTCAGGAAAAAACGCATACGCCCTTTTTGGCCAAGGGCATCATTGCCGAGGTTTTGCCGCTTTTCCTGTGCTTTAAAGGCGAGTCGAATCTACCTCCTGCAATCTGTTTCCTGCAATTCTGCCTTGCTTTCAAATCCTCTTCGTTGCCTTCCCTCAATATATTTGTGGACGAGAGTTATCATTTATAACTCTGCAGGTTTGTGAATTGCAGTGCCCCTGAGCTCCATTTTTCAACTCGCTTTCTTGGGAGCTGGCCGCAAAAGCGCAGGATTGCTTCAGGCCCTATTCTGGTTCCGGGCGGCAGGCTGAGCCTGTGGTTAATTCTTCTTCCTGATGGGAAAACAGAGTGACCTGTGCCTGTCCCAACACCTAGAGCTAGTCTCTCATTGGTTCCCCCTCTTCCCGTTCATCCTCAGAACAAATGGCAACCTGTACGGAAAAGGAGGTGAAAGGTGCTGATTCTCCAAGGAGGGAGATTGCTAGTAAAGCGGTTGGAATGGCGAACTCGAGCACAAGGAGATGAGAAATGAGGTGCGTTTTAGAAACCTTTCCCGATCACACGGTGTACCATCTTCTGGGTTTCTCCTGCATGTTTTCGATGTAGGAAGATGCCCTTGAACCTGGAGATTTGGGACCCATGGGATGGGTACCACGCAGTATTACTTTAAAGGGTCTGCGTTTGCTCACCCAACCTCACCAATCCTCTCAGCCCCAAGAGTGTTCACCCTTATGTCTCAATCAGCAGTGGGTCTAGATATGGTCAATCCAGGTGGCATCACAGCCCCTGAACGAATTTTGTAAGAATTTGTCTCTCTTTCACTGTCTTTGTTTCACGGGTTATTAAAAGTAGTTGATTTTTATAATGGGGTTTAGCTGCTTTTCACTGCTGTGTTTAGGCCGCTTTACACCCACTTGACTCACTTACAGAGGGATATCAACACATAGGTTTTAAGATTCTTACTAGTCAGATATATTCTTGGGCGTTGAATAGGGGGTGTTGAGTCCAGTTCACTGAGCAAGGAGTAGGTCTTGTCTATTACATATTGGGTTTATGGAACGGTATCTGAGCTAATTTGAAACCTTTGTTTTATGCATCACCCCACCTCACCTTTCCCGTTAAGCAGCCATAGTGTGTTTTCTAAACGTGTGAATCTGTTCTGTTTTGTAATTCAGTTCAAGTGTAGCGGTTTTTACATTCCCTCTTTAAGTGATATCTTATGATAAGTGTCTTTTTCTGTGTGACTATTTCACTTAGAATCGTCGTACCTAAATCCACTCCTCATGCTGCTACTAGCCTTATGACGTTGATGTCATGGCTGAGTGATATTCCATTGTACATAAGGACCACAACGTCTTTATCCATTTTTCTCTTTCCTGGGATATTTAAGGTGTATCGATGTGGAGGTTCTTGTCAACAGAGCAACCCTAAACTTTGGGGTGCCTGTGTCTTGCTGATTTTCAGTTTTCCCAATTTATACGCCCATGAGTGGAAGTGCCCTATGCTCTGTAAGCTGAGTTTTTTAGATGTTTCAGGACACACCGTACACTTCTCCAGAGATGCTGTTGGCAATTGACATCCCAGCCATCAGCGTAGCAAGGCTCCCGTTTCTCCATGGCCTGTCCTGCATTCCTGGTTTTGACACTTTATTCAGCATGGCCCTTTTGACCGATGGGAAGCGAGACTTCTTTGTAGCGCTGATTTTCCTTTCCAGGTTGCTTGGTTGGCCAAAAAGGGCGTATGCGTTTTTTCCTGAATATATTCAGGAAAAAACGCATACGCCCTTTTTGGCCAAGGGCATCATTGCCGAGGTTTTGCCGCTTTTCCTGTGCTTTAAAGGCGATTCGAATCTACCTCCTGCAATCTGTTTCCTGCAATTCTGCCTTGCATTCAAATCCTCTTCGTTGCCTTCCCTCAATATATTTGTGGACGAGAGTTATCATTTATAACTCTGCAGGTTTGTGAATTGCAGTGCCCCTGAGCTCCATTTTTCAACTCGCTTTCTTGGGAGCTGGCCGCAAAAGCGCAGGATTGCTTCAGGCCCTATTCTGGTTCCGGGCGGCAGGCTGAGCCTGTGGTTAATTCTTCTTCCTGATGGGAAAACAGAGTGACCTGTGCCTGTCCCAACACCTAGAGCTAGTCTCTCATTGGTTCCCCCTCTTCCCGTTCATCCTCAGAACAAATGGCAACCTGTACGGAACAGGAGGTGAAAGGTGCTGATTCTCCAAGGAGGGAGATTGCTAGTAAAGCGGTTGGAATGGCGAACCCGAGCACAAGGAGATGAGAAATGAGGTGCGTTTTAGAAACCTTTCCCGATCACACGGTGTACCATCTTCTGGGTTTCTCCTGCATGTTTTCGATGTAGGAAGATGCCCTTGAACCTGGAGATTTGGGACCCATGGGATGGGTACCACGCAGTATTACTTTAAAGGGTCTGCGTTTGCTCACCCAACCTCACCAATCCTCTCAGACCCAAGAGTGTTCACCCTTATGTCTCAATCAGCAGTGGGTCTAGATATGGTCAATCCAGGTGGCATCACAGCCCCTGAACGAATTTTGTAAGAATGTGTCTCTCTTTCACTGTCTTTGTTTCACGGGTTATTAAAAGTAGTTGATTTTTATAATGGGGTTTAGCTGCTTTTCACTGCTGTGTTTAGGCCGCTTTACACCCACTTGACTCACTTACAGAGGGATATCAACACATAGGTTTTAAGATTCTTACTAGTCAGATATATTCTTGGGCGTTGAATAGGGGGTGTTGAGTCCAGTTCACTGAGCAAGGAGTAGGTCTTGTCTATTACATATTGGGTTTATGGAACGGTATCTGAGCTAATTTGAAACCTTTGTTTTATGCATCACCCCACCTCACCTTTCCCGTTAAGCAGCCATAGTGTGTTTTCTAAACGTGTGAATCTGTTCTGTTTTGTAATTCAGTTCAAGTGTAGCGGTTTTTACATTCCCTCTTTAAGTGATATCTTATGATAAGTGTCTTTTTCTGTGTGACTATTTCACTTAGAATCGTCGTACCTAAATCCACTCCTCATGCTGCTACTAGCCTTATGACGTTGATGTCATGGCTGAGTGATATTCCATTGTACATAAGGACCACAACTTCTTTATCCATTTTTCTCTTTCCTGGGATATTTAAGGTGTAACGAAGTGGAGGTTCTTGTCAACAGAGCAGCCCTAATCTTTGGGGTGCCTGTGTCTTGCTGATTTTTAGTTTTCCCAATTTATACGCCCATGAGTGGAAGTGCCCTATGCTCTCTAAGCTGAGTTTTTTAGGTGTTTCAGGACACACCGTACACTTCTCCAGAGAGGCTGTTGGCAAATGACATCCCAGCCATCAGCGTAGCAAGGCTCCCGTTTCTCCATGGCCTGTCCTGCATTCCTGGTTTTGACACTTTATTCAGCATGGCCCTTTTGACCGATGGGAAGCGAGACTTCTTTGTAGCGCTGATTTGCCTTTCCAGGTTGCTTGGTTGGCCAAAAAGGGCGTATGCGTTTTTTCCTGAATATATTCAGGAAAAAACGCATACGCCCTTTTTGGCCAAGGGCATCATTGCCGAGGTTTTGCCGCTTTTCCTAAGCTTTAAAGGCGAGTCGAATCTACCTCCTGCAATCTGTTTCCTGCAATTCTGCCTTGCTTTCAAATCCTCTTCGTTGCCTTCCCTCAATATATTTGTGGACGAGAGTTATCATTTATAACTCTGCAGGTTTGTGAATTGCAGTGCCCCTGAGCTCCATTTTTCAACTCGCTTTCTTGGGAGCTGGCCGCAAAAGCGCAGGATTGCTTCAGGCCCTATTCTGGTTCCGGGCGGCAGGCTGAGCCTGTGGTTAATTCTTCTTCCTGATGGGAAAACAGAGTGACCTGTGCCTGTCCCAACACCTAGAGCTAGTCTCTCATTGGTTCCCCCTCTTCCCGTTCATCCTCAGAACAAATGGCAACCTGTACGGAACAGGAGGTGAAAGGTGCTCATTCTTCAAGGAGGGAGATTGCTAGTAAAGCGGTTGGAATGGCGAACTCGAGCACAAGGAGATGAGAAATGAGGTGCGTTTTAGAAACCTTTCCCGATCACACGGTGTACCATCTTCTGGGTTTCTCCTGCATGTTTTCGATGTAGGAAGATGCCCTTGAACCTGGAGATTTGGGACCCATGGGATGGGTACCACGCAGTATTACTTTAAAGGGTCTGCGTTTGCTCACCCAACCTCACCAATCCTCTCAGCCCCAAGAGTGTTCACCCTTATGTCTCAATCAGCAGTGGGTCTAGATATGGTCAATCCAGGTGGCATCACAGCCCCTGAACGAATTTTGTAAGAATTTGTCTCTCTTTCACTGTCTTTGTTTCACGGGTTATTAAAAGTAGTTGATTTTTATAATGGGGTTTAGCTGCTTTTCACTGCTGTGTTTAGGCCGCTTTACACCCACTTGACTCACTTACAGAGGGATATCAACACATAGGTTTTAAGATTCTTACTAGTCAGATATATTCTTGGGCGTTGAATAGGGGGTGTTGAGTCCAGTTCACTGAGCAAGGAGTAGGTCTTGTCTATTACATATTGGGTTTATGGAACGGTATCTGAGCTAATTTGAAACCTTTGTTTTATGCATCACCCCACCTCACCTTTCCCGTTAAGCAGCCATAGTGTGTTTTCTAAACGTGTGAATCTGTTCTGTTTTGTAATTCAGTTCAAGTGTAGCGGTTTTTACATTCCCTCTTTAAGTGATATCTTATGATAAGTGTCTTTTTCTGTGTAACTATTTCACTTAGAATCGTCGTACCTAAATCCACTCCTCATGCTGCTACTAGCCTTATGACGTTGATGTCATGGCTGAGTGATATTCCATTGTACATAAGGACCACAACGTCTTTATCCATTTTTCTCTTTCCTGGGATATTTAAGGTGTATCGATGTGGAGGTTCTTGTCAACAGAGCAACCCTAAACTTTGGGGTGCCTGTGTCTTGCTGATTTTCAGTTTTCCCAATTTATACGCCCATGAGTGGAAGTGCCCTATGCTCTGTAAGCTGAGTTTTTTAGATGTTTCAGGACACACCGTACACTTCTCCAGAGATGCTGTTGGCAATTGACATCCCAGCCATCAGCGTAGCAAGGCTCCCGTTTCTCCATGGCCTGTCCTGCATTCCTGGTTTTGACACTTTATTCAGCATGGTCCTTTTGACCGATGGGAAGCGAGACTTCTTTGTAGCGCTGATTTGCCTTTCCAGGTTGCTTGGCTGGCCAAAAAGGGCGTATGCGTTTTTTCCTGAATATATTCAGGAAAAAACGCATACGCCCTTTTTGGCCAAGGGCATCATTGCCGAGGTTTTGCCGCTTTTCCTGTGCTTTAAAGGCCATTCGAATCTACCTCCTGCAATCTGTTTCCTGCAATTCTGCCTTGCTTTCAAATCCTCTTCGTTGCCTTCCCTCAATATATTTGTGGACGAGAGTTATCATTTATAACTCTGCAGGTTTGTGAATTGCAGTGCCCCTGAGCTCCATTTTTCAACTCGCTTTCTTGGGAGCTGGCCGCAAAAGCGCAGGATTGCTTCAGGCCCTATTCTGGTTCCGGGCGGCAGGCTGAGCCTGTGGTTAATTCTTCTTCCTGATGGGAAAACAGAGTGACCTGTGCCTGTCCCAACACCTAGAGCTAGTCTCTCATTGGTTCCCCCTCTTCCCGTTCATCCTCAGAACAAATGGCAACCTGTACGGAACAGGAGGTGAAAGGTGCTGATTCTCCAAGGAGGGAGATTGCTAGTAAAGCGGTTGGAATGGCGAACCCGAGCACAAGGAGATGAGAAATGAGGTGCGTTTTAGAAACCTTTCCCGATCACACGGTGTACCATCTTCTGGGTTTCTCCTGCATGTTTTCGATGTAGGAAGATGCCCTTGAACCTGGAGATTTGGGACCCATGGGATGGGTACCACGCAGTATTACTTTAAAGGGTCTGCGTTTGCTCACCCAACCTCACCAATCCTCTCAGACCCAAGAGTGTTCACCCTTATGTCTCAATCAGCAGTGGGTCTAGATATGGTCAATCCAGGTGGCATCACAGCCTCTGTACGAATTTTGTAAGAATTTGTCTCTCTTTCACTGTCTTTGTTTCACGGGTTATTAAAAGTAGTTGATTTTTATAATGGGGTTTAGCTGCTTTTCACTGCTGTGTTTAGGCCGCTTTACACCCACTTGACTCACTTACAGAGGGATATCAACACATAGGTTTTAAGATTCTTACTAGTCAGATATATTCTTGGGCGTTGAATAGGGGGTGTTGAGTCCAGTTCACTGAGCAAGGAGTAGGTCTTGTCTATTACATATTGGGTTTATGGAACGGTATCTGAGCTAATTTGAAACCTTTGTTTTATGCATCACCCCACCTCACCTTTCCCGTTAAGCAGCCATAGTGTGTTTTCTAAACGTGTGAATCTGTTCTGTTTTGTAATTCAGTTCAAGTGTAGCGGTTTTTACATTCCCTCTTTAAGTGATATCTTATGATAAGTGTCTTTTTCTGTGTGACTATTTCACTTAGAATCGTCGTACCTAAATCCACTCCTCATGCTGCTACTAGCCTTATGACGTTGATGTCATGGCTGAGTGATATTCCATTGTACATAAGGACCACAACTTCTTTATCCATTTTTCTCTTTCCTGGGATATTTAAGGTGTAACGAAGTGGAGGTTCTTGTCAACAGAGCAGCCCTAATCTTTGGGGTGCCTGTGTCTTGCTGATTTTTAGTTTTCCCAATTTATACGCCCATGAGTGGAAGTGCCCTATGCTCTCTAAGCTGAGTTTTTTAGGTGTTTCAGGACACACCGTACACTTCTCCAGAGTGGCTGTTGGCAATTGACATCCCGCCCATCAGCGTAGCAAGGCTCCCGTTTCTCCATGGCCTGCCCTGCATTTCTGGTTTTGACACTTTATTCAGCATGGTCCTTTTGACCGATGGGAAGCGAGACTTCTTTGTAGCGCTGATTTGCCTTTCCAGGTTGCTTGGCTGGCCAAAAAGGGCGTATGCGTTTTTTCCTGAATATATTCAGGAAAAAACGCATACGCCCTTTTTGGCCAAGGGCATCATTGTCGAGGTTTTGCCGCTTTTCCTGTGCTTTAAAGGCGAGTCGAATCTACCTCCTGAAATCAGTTTCCTGCAATTCTGCCTTGCTTTCAAATCCTCTTCGTTGCCTTCCCTCAATATATTTGTGGACGAGAGTTATCATTGATAACTCTGCAGGTTTGTGAATTGCAGTGCCCCTGAGCTACGTTTTTCAACTCGCATTTTTGGGAGCAGGCCGCAAAAGCGCAGGATTGCTTCAGGCCCTATTCTGGTTCCGGGCGGCAGGCTGAGCCTGTGGTTAATTCTTCTTCCTGATGGGAAAACAGAGTGACCTGTGCCTGTCCCAACACCTAGAGCTAGTCTCTCATTGGTTCCCCCTCTTCCCGTTCATCCTCAGAACAAATGGCAACCTGTACGGAACAGGAGGTGAAAGGTGCTGATTCTCCAAGGAGGGAGATTGCTATTAAAGCGGTTGGAATGGCGAACTCGAGCACAAGGAGATGAGAAATGAGGTGCGTTTTAGAAACCTTTCCCGATCACACGGTGTACCATCTTCTGGGTTTCTCCTGCATGTTTTCGATGTAGGAAGATGCCCTTGAACCTGGAGATTTGGGACCCATGGGATGGGTACCACACAGTATTACTTTAAAGGGTCTGCGTTTGCTCACCCAACCTCACCAATCCTCTCAGCCCCAAGAGTGTTCACCCTTATGTCTCAATCAGCAGTGGGTCTAGATATGGTCAATCCAGGTGGCATCACAGCCCCTGAACGAATTTTGTAAGAATTTGTCTCTCTTTCACTGTCTTTGTTTCACGGGTTATTAAAAGTAGTTGATTTTTATAATGGGGTTTAGCTGCTTTTCACTGCTGTGTTTAGGCCGCTTTACACCCACTTGACTCACTTACAGAGGGATATCAACACATAGGTTTTAAGATTCTTACTAGTCAGATATATTCTTGGGCGTTGAATAGGGGGTGTTGAGTCCAGTTCACTGAGCAAGGAGTAGGTCTTGTCTATTACATATTGGGTTTATGGAACGGTATCTGAGCTAATTTGAAACCTTTGTTTTATGCATCACCCCACCTCACCTTTCCCGTTAAGCAGCCATAGTGTGTTTTCTAAACGTGTGAATCTGTTCTGTTTTGTAATTCAGTTCAAGTGTAGCGGTTTTTACATTCCCTCTTTAAGTGATATCTTATGATAAGTGTCTTTTTCTGTGTGACTATTTCACTTAGAATCGTCGTACCTAAATCCACTCCTCATGCTGCCACTAGCCTTATGACGTTGATGTCATGGCTGAGTGATATTCCATTGTACATAAGGACCACAACTTCTTTATCCATTTTTCTCTTTCCTGGGATATTTAAGGTGTAACGAAGTGGAGGTTCTTGTCAACAGAGCAGCCCTAATCTTTGGGGTGCCTGTGTCTTGCTGATTTTTAGTTTTCCCAATTTATACGCCCATGAGTGGAAGTGCCCTATGCTCTCTAAGCTGAGTTTTTTAGGTGTTTCAGGACACACCGTACACTTCTCCAGAGTGGCTGTTGGCAATTGAAATCCCGCCCATCAGCGTAGCAAGGCTCCCGTTTCTCCATGGCCTGCCCTGCATTTCTGGTTTTGACACTTTATTCAGCACGGTCCTTTTGACCTATGGGAAGCGAGACTTCTTTGTAGCGCTGATTTGCCTTTCCAGGTTGCTTGGCTGGCCAAAAAGGGCGTATGCGTTTTTTCCTGAATATATTCAGGAAAAAACGCATACGCCCTTTTTGGCCAAGGGCATCATTGTCGAGGTTTTGCCGCTTTTCCTGTGCTTTAAAGGCGATTCGAATCTACCTCCTGAAATCAGTTTCCTGCAATTCTGCCTTGCTTTCAAATCCTCTTCGTTGCCTTCCCTCAATATATTTGTGGACGAGAGTTATCATTGATAACTCTGCAGGTTTGTGAATTGCAGTGCCCCTGAGCTACGTTTTTCAACTCGCATTTTTGGGAGCAGGCCGCAAAAGCGCAGGATTGCTTCAGGCCCTATTTTGGTTCCGGGGTGGCAGGCTGAGTCTGTCGTTAATTCTTCTTCCTGATGGGAAAATAGAGTGACCTGTGCCTGTCCCAACACCTAGAGCTAGTCTCTCATTGGTTCCCCCTCTTCCCGTTCATCCTCAGGACAAATGGCTACCTGTACGGAACAGGAGGTGAAAGGTGCTGATTCTCCAAGGAGGGAGATTTCTAGTAAAGCGGTTGGAATGGCGAACCCGAGCACAAGGAGATGAGAAATGAGGTGCGTTTTGGAAACCTTTCCCGATCACACGGTGTACCATCTTCTGGGTTTCTCATGCATGTTTTCGATGAAGGAAGATGCCCTTGAACCTGCAGATTTGGGACCCATGGGATGGGTACCCCGCAGTATTACTTTAAAGGGTCTGCGTTTGCTCACCCAACCTCACCAAAACTCTAAGCCGCAAGAGTGTCCACCCTTATGTCTCAATCAGCTGTGGGTCTAGATATGGTCAATCCAGGTGGCATCACAGCCCCTGAACGAATTTTGTAAGAATTTCTCTCTCTTTCACTGTCTTTGTTTCACGGAGTTTTAAAAGTAATTGAATTTAATAATGGCGTTTAGCTGCGTTTCACTGCTGTGTTTATGCCGCTTTACACCCACTTCACTCACTTACAGAGAGATATCAATAGATAGGTTTTAAGCTTCTTACTAGTCAGATATATTCTTGGGCGTTGAATAGGGGGTGTTGAGTCCAGTTTACTGAGCAAGGAGTAGGTCTTGTCTATTACATATTGGGTTTACGGAACGGTATCTGAGCTATTTTGAAACCCTTGTTTTATGCGTCACCCCACCTCACCTTTCCCGATAAGCAGCCATAGTGTGTTTTCTAAACGTGTGACTCTGTTCTGTTTTGTAATCCAGTTCAAGTGTAGCGGTTTTTACATTCCCTCTATAAGTGATATCTTATCATAGGTGTCTCTTTCTGTGTGACTTATTTCACTTAGAATCGTCGTACCTAAATCCACTCCTCATGCTGCTACTAGCCTTATGACGTTGATGTCATGGCTGAGTGATATTCCATTGTACATAAGGACCACAACGTCTTTATCCATTTTTCTCTTTCCTGGGATATTTAAGGTGTATCGATGTGGAGGTTCTTGTCAACAGAGCAACCCTAAACTTTGGGGTGCCTGTGTCTTGCTGATTTTCAGTTTTCCCAATTTATACGCCCATGAGTGGTAGTGCCCTATGCTCTGTAAGCTGAGTTTTTTAGATGTTTCAGGACACACCGTACACTTCTCCAGAGATGCTGTTGGCAATTGACATCCCAGCCATCAGCGTAGCAAGGCTCCCGTTTCTCCATGGCCTGTCCTGCATTCCTGGTTTTGACACTTTATTCAGCATGGCCCTTTTGACCGATGGGAAGCGAGACTTCTTTGTAGCGCTGATTTGCCTTTCCAGGTTGCTTGGTTGGCCAAAAAGGGCGTATGCGTTTTTTCCTGAATATATTCAGGAAAAAACGCATACGCCCTTTTTGGCCAAGGGCATCATTGCCGAGGTTTTGCCGCTTTTCCTGTGCTTTAAAGGCGATTCGAATCTACCTCCTGCAATCTGTTTCCTGCAATTCTGCCTTGCTTTCAAATCCTCTTCGTTGCCTTCCCTCAATATATTTGTGGACGAGAGTTATCATTTATAACTCTGCAGGTTTGTGAATTGCAGTGCCCCTGAGCTCCATTTTTCAACTCGCTTTCTTGGGAGCTGGCCGCAAAAGCGCAGGATTGCTTCAGGCCCTATTCTGGTTCCGGGCGGCAGGCTGAGCCTGTGGTTAATTCTTCTTCCTGATGGGAAAACAGAGTGACCTGTGCCTGTCCCAACACCTAGAGCTAGTCTCTCATTGGTTCCCCCTCTTCCCGTTCATCCTCAGAACAAATGGCAACCTGTACGGAACAGGAGGTGAAAGGTGCTGATTCTCCAAGGAGGGAGATTGCTAGTAAAGCGGTTGGAATGGCGAACCCGAGCACAAGGAGATGAGAAATGAGGTGCGTTTTAGAAACCTTTCCCGATCACACGGTGTACCATCTTCTGGGTTTCTCCTGCATGTTTTCGATGTAGGAAGATGCCCTTGAACCTGGAGATTTGGGACCCATGGGATGGGTACCACGCAGTATTACTTTAAAGGGTCTGCGTTTGCTCACCCAACCTCACCAATCCTCTCAGCCCCAAGAGTGTTCACCCTTATGTCTCAATCAGCAGTGGGTCTAGATATGGTCAATCCAGGTGGCATCACAGCCCCTGAACGAATTTTGTAAGAATTTGTCTCTCTTTCACTGTCTTTGTTTCACGGGTTATTAAAAGTAGTTGATTTTTATAATGGGGTTTAGCTGCTTTTCACTGCTGTGTTTAGGCCGCTTTACACCCACTTGACTCACTTACAGAGGGATATCAACACATAGGTTTTAAGATTCTTACTAGTCAGATATATTCTTGGGCGTTGAATAGGGGGTGTTGAGTCCAGTTCACTGAGCAAGGAGTAGGTCTTGTCTATTACATATTGGGTTTATGGAACGGTATCTGAGCTAATTTGAAACCTTTGTTTTATGCATCACCCCACCTCACCTTTCCCGTTAAGCAGCCATAGTGTGTTTTCTAAACGTGTGAATCTGTTCTGTTTTGTAATTCAGTTCAAGTGTAGCGGTTTTTACATTCCCTCTTTAAGTGATATCTTATGATAAGTGTCTTTTTCTGTGTGACTATTTCACTTAGAATCGTCGTACCTAAATCCACTCCTCATGCTGCTACTAGCCTTATGACGTTGATGTCATGGCTGAGTGATATTCCATTGTACATAAGGACCACAACGTCTTTATCCATTTTTCTCTTTCCTGGGATATTTAAGGTGTATCGATGTGGAGGTTCTTGTCAACAGAGCAACCCTAAACTTTGGGGTGCCTGTGTCTTGCTGATTTTCAGTTTTCCCAATTTATACGCCCATGAGTGGAAGTGCCCTATGCTCTGTAAGCTGAGTTTTTTAGATGTTTCAGGACACACCGTACACTTCTCCAGAGATGCTGTTGGCAATTGACATCCCAGCCATCAGCGTAGCAAGGCTCCCGTTTCTCCATGGCCTGTCCTGCATTCCTGGTTTTGACACTTTATTCAGCATGGCCCTTTTGACCGATGGGAAGCGAGACTTCTTTGTAGCGCTGATTTGCCTTTCCAGGTTGCTTGGTTGGCCAAAAAGGGCGTATGCGTTTTTTCCTGAATATATTCAGGAAAAAACGCATACGCCCTTTTTGGCCAAGGGCATCATTGCCGAGGTTTTGCCGCTTTTCCTGTGCTTTAAAGGCGATTCGAATCTACCTCCTGCAATCTGTTTCCTGCAATTCTGCCTTGCTTTCAAATCCTCTTCGTTGCCTTCCCTCAATATATTTGTGGACGAGAGTTATCATTTATAACTCTGCAGGTTTGTGAATTGCAGTGCCCCTGAGCTCCATTTTTCAACTCGCTTTCTTGGGAGCTGGCCGCAAAAGCGCAGGATTGCTTCAGGCCCTATTCTGGTTCCGGGCGGCAGGCTGAGCCTGTGGTTAATTCTTCTTCCTGATGGGAAAACAGAGTGACCTGTGCCTGTCCCAACACCTAGAGCTAGTCTCTCATTGGTTCCCCCTCTTCCCGTTCATCCTCAGAACAAATGGCAACCTGTACGGAACAGGAGGTGAAAGGTGCTGATTCTCCAAGGAGGGAGATTGCTAGTAAAGCGGTTGGAATGGCGAACCCGAGCACAAGGAGATGAGAAATGAGGTGCGTTTTAGAAACCTTTCCCGATCACACGGTGTACCATCTTCTGGGTTTCTCCTGCATGTTTTCGATGTAGGAAGATGCCCTTGAACCTGGAGATTTGGGACCCATGGGATGGGTACCACGCAGTATTACTTTAAAGGGTCTGCGTTTGCTCACCCAACCTCACCAATCCTCTCAGACCCAAGAGTGTTCACCCTTATGTCTCAATCAGCAGTGGGTCTAGATATGGTCAATCCAGGTGGCATCACAGCCCCTGAACGAATTTTGTAAGAATTTGTCTCTCTTTCACTGTCTTTGTTTCACGGGTTATTAAAAGTAGTTGATTTTTATAATGGGGTTTAGCTGCTTTTCACTGCTGTGTTTAGGCCGCTTTACACCCACTTGACTCACTTACAGAGGAATATCAACACATAGGTTTTAAGATTCTTACTAGTCAGATATATTCTTGGGCGTTGAATAGGGGGTGTTGAGTCCAGTTCACTGAGCAAGGAGTAGGTCTTGTCTATTACATATTGGGTTTATGGAACGGTATCTGAGCTAATTTGAAACCTTTGTTTTATGCATCACCCCACCTCACCTTTCCCGTTAAGCAGCCATAGTGTGTTTTCTAAACGTGTGAATCTGTTCTGTTTTGTAATTCAGTTCAAGTGTAGCGGTTTTTACATTCCCTCTTTAAGTGATATCTTATGATAAGTGTCTTTTTCTGTGTGACTATTTCACTTAGAATCGTCGTACCTAAATCCACTCCTCATGCTGCTACTAGCCTTATGACGTTGATGTCATGGCTGAGTGATATTCCATTGTACATAAGGACCACAACTTCTTTATCCATTTTTCTCTTTCCTGGGATATTTAAGGTGTAACGAAGTGGAGGTTCTTGTCAACAGAGCAGCCCTAATCTTTGGGGTGCCTGTGTCTTGCTGATTTTTAGTTTTCCCAATTTATACGCCCATGAGTGGAAGTGCCCTATGCTCTCTAAGCTGAGTTTTTTAGGTGTTTCAGGACACACCGTACACTTCTCCAGAGAGGCTGTTGGCAAATGACATCCCAGCCATCAGCGTAGCAAGGCTCCCGTTTCTCCATGGCCTGTCCTGCATTCCTGGTTTTGACACTTTATTCAGCATGGCCCTTTTGACCGATGGGAAGCGAGACTTCTTTGTAGCGCTGATTTGCCTTTCCAGGTTGCTTGGTTGGCCAAAAAGGGCGTATGCGTTTTTTCCTGAATATATTCAGGAAAAAACGCATACGCCCTTTTTGGCCAAGGGCATCATTGCCGAGGTTTTGCCGCTTTTCCTATGCTTTAAAGGCGAGTCGAATCTACCTCCTGCAATCTGTTTCCTGCAATTCTGCCTTGCTTTCAAATCCTCTTCGTTGCCTTCCCTCAATATATTTGTGGACGAGAGTTATCATTTATAACTCTGCAGGTTTGTGAATTGCAGTGCCCCTGAGCTCCATTTTTCAACTCGCTTTCTTGGGAGCTGGCCGCAAAAGCGCAGGATTGCTTCAGGCCCTATTCTGGTTCCGGGCGGCAGGCTGAGCCTGTGGTTAATTCTTCTTCCTGATGGGAAAACAGAGTGACCTGTGCCTGTCCCAACACCTAGAGCTAGTCTCTCATTGGTTCCCCCTCTTCCCGTTCATCCTCAGAACAAATGGCAACCTGTACGGAACAGGAGGTGAAAGGTGCTCATTCTTCAAGGAGGGAGATTGCTAGTAAAGCGGTTGGAATGGCGAACTCGAGCACAAGGAGATGAGAAATGAGGTGCGTTTTAGAAACCTTTCCCGATCACACGGTGTACCATCTTCTGGGTTTCTCCTGCATGTTTTCGATGTAGGAAGATGCCCTTGAACCTGGAGATTTGGGACCCATGGGATGGGTACCACACAGTATTACTTTAAAGGGTCTGCGTTTGCTCACCCAACCTCACCAATCCTCTCAGCCCCAAGAGTGTTCACCCTTATGTCTCAATCAGCAGTGGGTCTAGATATGGTCAATCCAGGTGGCATCACAGCCTCTGAACGAATTTTGTAAGAATTTGTCTCTCTTTCACTGTCTTTGTTTCACGGGTTATTAAAAGTAGTTGATTTTTATAATGGGGTTTAGCTGCTTTTCACTGCTGTGTTTAGGCCGCTTTACACCCACTTGACTCACTTACAGAGGGATATCAACACATAGGTTTTAAGATTCTTACTAGTCAGATATATTCTTGGGCGTTGAATAGGGGGTGTTGAGTCCAGTTCACTGAGCAAGGAGTAGGTCTTGTCTATTACATATTGGGTTTATGGAACGGTATCTGAGCTAATTTGAAACCTTTGTTTTATGCATCACCCCACCTCACCTTTCCCGTTAAGCAGCCATAGTGTGTTTTCTAAACGTGTGAATCTGTTCTGTTTTGTAATTCAGTTCAAGTGTAGCGGTTTTTACATTCCCTCTTTAAGTGATATCTTATGATAAGTGTCTTTTTCTGTGTGACTATTTCACTTAGAATCGTCGTACCTAAATCCACTCCTCATGCTGCTACTAGCCTTATGACGTTGATGTCATGGCTGAGTGATATTCCATTGTACATAAGGACCACAACTTCTTTATCCATTTTTCTCTTTCCTGGGATATTTAAGGTGTAACGAAGTGGAGGTTCTTGTCAACAGAGCAGCCCTAATCTTTGGGGTGCCTGTGTCTTGCTGATTTTTAGTTTTCCCAATTTATACGCCCATGAGTGGAAGTGCCCTATGCTCTCTAAGCTGAGTTTTTTAGGTGTTTCAGGACACACCGTACACTTCTCCAGAGAGGCTGTTGGCAATTGACATCCCAGCCATCAGCGTAGCAAGGCTCCCGTTTCTCCATGGCCTGTCCTGCATTCCTGGTTTTGACACTTTATTCAGCATGGCCCTTTTGACCGATGGGAAGCGAGACTTCTTTGTAGCGCTGATTTGCCTTTCCAGGTTGCTTGGTTGGCCAAAAAGGGCGTATGCGTTTTTTCCTGAATATATTCAGGAAAAAACGCATACGCCCTTTTTGGCCAAGGGCATCATTGCCGAGGTTTTGCCGCTTTTCCTGTGCTTTAAAGGCGATTCGAATCTACCTCCTGCAATCTGTTTCCTGCAATTCTGCCTTGCTTTCAAATCCTCTTCGTTGCCTTCCCTCAATATATTTGTGGACGAGAGTTATCATTTATAACTCTGCAGGTTTGTGAATTGCAGTGCCCCTGAGCTCCATTTTTCAACTCGCTTTCTTGGGAGCTGGCCGCAAAAGCGCAGGATTGCTTCAGGCCCTATTCTGGTTCCGGGCGGCAGGCTGAGCCTGTGGTTAATTCTTCTTCCTGATGGGAAAACAGAGTGACCTGTGCCTGTCCCAACACCTAGAGCTAGTCTCTCATTGGTTCCCCCTCTTCCCGTTCATCCTCAGAACAAATGGCAACCTGTACGGAACAGGAGGTGAAAGGTGCTGATTCTCCAAGGAGGGAGATTGCTAGTAAAGCGGTTGGAATGGCGAACTCGAGCACAAGGAGATGAGAAATGAGGTGCGTTTTAGAAACCTTTCCCGATCACACGGTGTACCATCTTCTGGGTTTCTCCTGCATGTTTTCGATGTAGGAAGATGCCCTTGAACCTGGAGATTTGGGACCCATGGGATGGGTACCACGCAGTATTACTTTAAAGGGTCTGCGTTTGCTCACCCAACCTCACCAATCCTCTCAGCCCCAAGAGTGTTCACCCTTATGTCTCAATCAGCAGTGGGTCTAGATATGGTCAATCCAGGTGGCATCACAGCCCCTGAACGAATTTTGTAAGAATTTGTCTCTCTTTCACTGTCTTTGTTTCACGGGTTTTTAAAAGTAGTTGATTTTTATAATGGGGTTTAGCTGCTTTTCACTGCTGTGTTTAGGCCGCTTTACACCCACTTGACTCACTTACAGAGGGATATCAACACATAGGTTTTAAGATTCTTACTAGTCAGATATATTCTTGGGCGTTGAATAGGGGGTGTTGAGTCCAGTTCACTGAGCAAGGAGTAGGTCTTGTCTATTACATATTGGGTTTATGGAACGGTATCTGAGCTAATTTGAAACCTTTGTTTTATGCATCACCCCACCTCACCTTTCCCGTTAAGCAGCCATAGTGTGTTTTCTAAACGTGTGAATCTGTTCTGTTTTGTAATTCAGTTCAAGTGTAGCGGTTTTTACATTCCCTCTTTAAGTGATATCTTATGATAAGTGTCTTTTTCTGTGTGACTATTTCACTTAGAATCGTCGTACCTAAATCCACTCCTCATGCTGCTACTAGCCTTATGACGTTGATGTCATGGCTGAGTGATATTCCATTGTACATAAGGACCACAACTTCTTTATCTATTTTTCTCTTTCCTGGGATATTTAAGGTGTAACGAAGTGGAGGTTCTTGTCAACAGAGCAGCCCTAATCTTTGGGGTGCCTGTGTCTTGCTGATTTTTAGTTTTCCCAATTTATACGCCCATGAGTGGAAGTGCCCTATGCTCTCTAAGCTGAGTTTTTTAGGTGTTTCAGGACACACCGTACACTTCTCCAGAGTGGCTGTTGGCAATTGACATCCCGCCCATCAGCGTAGCAAGGCTCCCGTTTCTCCATGGCCTGTCCTGCATTCCTGGTTTTGACACTTTATTCAGCATGGCCCTTTTGACCGATGGGAAGCGAGACTTCTTTGTAGCGCTGATTTGCCTTTCCAGGTTGCTTGGTTTGCCAAAAAGGGCGTATGCGTTTTTTCCTGAATATATTCAGGAAAAAACGCATACGCCCTTTTTGGCCAAGGGCATCATTGCCGAGGTTTTGCCGCTTTTCCTATGCTTTAAAGGCGAGTCGAATCTACCTCCTGCAATCTGTTTCCTGCAATTCTGCCTTGCTTTCAAATCCTCTTCGTTGCCTTCCCTCAATATATTTGTGGACGAGAGTTATCATTTATAACTCTGCAGGTTTGTGAATTGCAGTGCCCCTGAGCTCCATTTTTCAACTCGCTTTCTTGGGAGCTGGCCGCAAAAGCGCAGGATTGCTTCAGGCCCTATTCTGGTTCCGGGCGGCAGGCTGAGCCTGTGGTTAATTCTTCTTCCTGATGGGAAAACAGAGTGACCTGTGCCTGTCCCAACACCTAGAGCTAGTCTCTCATTGGTTCCCCCTCTTCCCGTTCATCCTCAGAACAAATGGCAACCTGTACGGAACAGGAGGTGAAAGGTGCTGATTCTCCAAGGAGGGAGATTGCTAGTAAAGCGGTTGGAATGGCGAACTCGAGCACAAGGAGATGAGAAATGAGGTGCGTTTTAGAAACCTTTCCCGATCACACGGTGTACCATCTTCTGGGTTTCTCCTGCATGTTTTCGATGTAGGAAGATGCCCTTGAACCTGGAGATTTGGGACCCATGGGATGGGTACCACGCAGTATTACTTTAAAGGGTCTGCGTTTGCTCACCCAACCTCACCAATCCTCTCAGCCCCAAGAGTGTTCACCCTTATGTCTCAATCAGCAGTGGGTCTAGATATGGTCAATCCAGGTGGCATCACAGCCCCTGAACGAATTTTGTAAGAATTTGTCTCTCTTTCACTGTCTTTGTTTCACGGGTTATTAAAAGTAGTTGATTTTTATAATGGGGTTTAGCTGCTTTTCACTGCTGTGTTTAGGCCGCTTTACACCCACTTGACTCACTTACAGAGGGATATCAACACATAGGTTTTAAGATTCTTACTAGTCAGATATATTCTTGGGCGTTGAATAGGGGGTGTTGAGTCCAGTTCACTGAGCAAGGAGTAGGTCTTGTCTATTACATATTGGGTTTATGGAACGGTATCTGAGCTAATTTGAAACCTTTGTTTTATGCATCACCCCACCTCACCTTTCCCGTTAAGCAGCCATAGTGTGTTTTCTAAACGTGTGAATCTGTTCTGTTTTGTAATTCAGTTCAAGTGTAGCGGTTTTTACATTCCCTCTTTAAGTGATATCTTATGATAAGTGTCTTTTTCTGTGTGACTATTTCACTTAGAATCGTCGTACCTAAATCCACTCCTCATGCTGCTACTAGCCTTATGACGTTGATGTCATGGCTGAGTGATATTCCATTGTACATAAGGACCACAACGTCTTTATCCATTTTTCTCTTTCCTGGGATATTTAAGGTGTATCGATGTGGAGGTTCTTGTCAACAGAGCAACCCTAAACTTTGGGGTGCCTGTGTCTTGCTGATTTTCAGTTTTCCCAATTTATACGCCCATGAGTGGAAGTGCCCTATGCTCTGTAAGCTGAGTTTTTTAGATGTTTCAGGACACACCGTACACTTCTCCAGAGATGCTGTTGGCAATTGACATCCCAGCCATCAGCGTAGCAAGGCTCCCGTTTCTCCATGGCCTGTCCTGCATTCCTGGTTTTGACACTTTATTCAGCATGGCCCTTTTGACCGATGGGAAGCGAGACTTCTTTGTAGCGCTGATTTGCCTTTCCAGGTTGCTTGGTTGGCCAAAAAGGGCGTATGCGTTTTTTCCTGAATATATTCAGGAAAAAACGCATACGCCCTTTTTGGCCAAGGGCATCATTGCCGAGGTTTTGCCGCTTTTCCTGTGCTTTAAAGGCGATTCGAATCTACCTCCTGCAATCTGTTTCCTGCAATTCTGCCTTGCTTTCAAATCCTCTTCGTTGCCTTCCCTCAATATATTTGTGGACGAGAGTTATCATTTATAACTCTGCAGGTTTGTGAATTGCAGTGCCCCTGAGCTCCATTTTTCAACTCGCTTTCTTGGGAGCTGGCCGCAAAAGCGCAGGATTGCTTCAGGCCCTATTCTGGTTCCGGGCGGCAGGCTGAGCCTGTGGTTAATTCTTCTTCCTGATGGGAAAACAGAGTGACCTGTGCCTGTCCCAACACCTAGAGCTAGTCTCTCATTGGTTCCCCCTCTTCCCGTTCATCCTCAGAACAAATGGCAACCTGTACGGAACAGGAGGTGAAAGGTGCTGATTCTCCAAGGAGGGAGATTGCTAGTAAAGCGGTTGGAATGCCGAACCCGAGCACAAGGAGATGAGAAACGAGGTGCGTTTTAGAAACCTTTCCCGATCACACGGTGTACCATCTTCTGGGTTTCTCCTGCATGTTTTCGATGTAGGAAGATGCCCTTGAACCTGGAGATTTGGGACCCATGGGATGGGTACCACGCAGTATTACTTTAAAGGGTCTGCGTTTGCTCACCCAACCTCACCAATCCTCTCAGACCCAAGAGTGTTCACCCTTATGTCTCAATCAGCAGTGGGTCTAGATATGGTCAATCCAGGTGGCATCACAGCCCCTGAACGAATTTTGTAAGAATTTGTCTCTCTTTCACTGTCTTTGTTTCACGGGTTATTAAAAGTAGTTGATTTTTATAATGGGGTTTAGCTGCTTTTCACTGCTGTGTTTAGGCCGCTTTACACCCACTTGACTCACTTACAGAGGGATATCAACACATAGGTTTTAAGATTCTTACTAGTCAGATATATTCTTGGGCGTTGAATAGGGGGTGTTGAGTCCAGTTCACTGAGCAAGGAGTAGGTCTTGTCTATTACATATTGGGTTTATGGAACGGTATCTGAGCTAATTTGAAACCTTTGTTTTATGCATCACCCCACCTCACCTTTCCCGTTAAGCAGCCATAGTGTGTTTTCTAAACGTGTGAATCTGTTCTGTTTTGTAATTCAGTTCAAGTGTAGCGGTTTTTACATTCCCTCTTTAAGTGATATCTTATGATAAGTGTCTTTTTCTGTGTGACTATTTCACTTAGAATCGTCGTACCTAAATCCACTCCTCATGCTGCTACTAGCCTTATGACGTTGATGTCATGGCTGAGTGATATTCCATTGTACATAAGGACCACAACGTCTTTATCCATTTTTCGCTTTCCTGGGATATTTAAGGTGTAACGAAGTGGAGGTTCTTGTCAACAGAGCAGCCCTAATCTTTGGGGTGCCTGTGTCTTGCTGATTTTTAGTTTTCCCAATTTATACGCCCATGAGTGGAAGTGCCCTATGCTCTCTAAGCTGAGTTTTTTAGGTGTTTCAGGACACACCGTACACTTCTCCAGAGTGGCTGTTGGCAATTGACATCCCGCCCATCAGCGTAGCAAGGCTCCCGTTTCTCCATGGCCTGTCCTGCATTCCTGGTTTTGACACTTTATTCAGCATGGTCCTTTTGACCGATGGGAAGCGAGACTTCTTTGTAGCGCTGATTTGCCTTTCCAGGTTGCTTGGCTGGCCAAAAAGGGCGTATGCGTTTTTTCCTGAATATATTCAGGAAAAAACGCATACGCCCTTTTTGGCCAAGGGCATCATTGTCGAGGTTTTGCCGCTTTTCCTGTGCTTTAAAGGCGAGTCGAATCTACCTCCTGAAATCAGTTTCCTGCAATTCTGCCTTGCTTTCAAATCCTCTTCGTTGCCTTCCCTCAATATATTTGTGGACGAGAGTTATCATTGATAACTCTGCAGGTTTGTGAATTGCAGTGCCCCTGAGCTACGTTTTTCAACTCGCATTTTTGGGAGCAGGCCGCAAAAGCGCAGGATTGCTTCAGGCCCTATTCTGGTTCCGGGCGGCAGGCTGAGCCTGTGGTTAATTCTTCTTCCTGATGGGAAAACAGAGTGACCTGTGCCTGTCCCAACACCTAGAGCTAGTCTCTCATTGGTTCCCCCTCTTCCCGTTCATCCTCAGAACAAATGGCAACCTGTACGGAACAGGAGGTGAAAGGTGCTGATTCTCCAAGGAGGGAGATTGCTATTAAAGCGGTTGGAATGGCGAACTCGAGCACAAGGAGATGAGAAATGAGGTGCGTTTTAGAAACCTTTCCCGATCACACGGTGTACCATCTTCTGGGTTTCTCCTGCATGTTTTCGATGTAGGAAGATGCCCTTGAACCTGGAGATTTTGGACCCATGGGATGGGTACCACACAGTATTACTTTAAAGGGTCTGCGTTTGCTCACCCAACCTCACCAATCCTCTCAGCCCCAAGAGTGTTCACCCTTATGTCTCAATCAGCAGTGGGTCTAGATATGGTCAATCCAGGTGGCATCACAGCCCCTGAACGAATTTTGTAAGAATTTGTCTCTCTTTCACTGTCTTTGTTTCACGGGTTATTAAAAGTAGTTGATTTTTATAATGGGGTTTAGCTGCTTTTCACTGCTGTGTTTAGGCCGCTTTACACCCACTTGACTCACTTACAGAGGGATATCAACACATAGGTTTTAAGATTCTTACTAGTCAGATATATTCTTGGGCGTTGAATAGGGGGTGTTGAGTCCAGTTCACTGAGCAAGGAGTAGGTCTTGTCTATTACATATTGGGTTTATGGAACGGTATCTGAGCTAATTTGAAACCTTTGTTTTATGCATCACCCCACCTCACCTTTCCCGTTAAGCAGCCATAGTGTGTTTTCTAAACGTGTGAATCTGTTCTGTTTTGTAATTCAGTTCAAGTGTAGCGGTTTTTACATTCCCTCTTTAAGTGATATCTTATGATAAGTGTCTTTTTCTGTGTGACTATTTCACTTAGAATCGTCGTACCTAAATCCACTCCTCATGCTGCCACTAGCCTTATGACGTTGATGTCATGGCTGAGTGATATTCCATTGTACATAAGGACCACAACTTCTTTATCCATTTTTCTCTTTCCTGGGATATTTAAGGTGTAACGAAGTGGAGGTTCTTGTCAACAGAGCAGCCCTAATCTTTGGGGTGCCTGTGTCTTGCTGATTTTTAGTTTTCCCAATTTATACGCCCATGAGTGGAAGTGCCCTATGTTCTCTAAGCTGAGTTTTTTAGGTGTTTCAGGACACACCGTACACTTCTCCAGAGTGGCTGTTGGCAATTGACATCCCGCCCATCAGCGTAGCAAGGCTCCCGTTTCTCCATGGCCTGCCCTGCATTTCTGGTTTTGACACTTTATCCAGCACGGTCCTTTTGACCTATGGGAAGCGAGACTTCTTTGTAGCGCTGATTTGCCTTTCCAGGTTGCTTGGCTGGCCAAAAAGGGCGTATGCGTTTTTTCCTGTATATATTCAGGAAAAAACGCATACGCCCTTTTTGGCCAAGGGCATCATTGTCGAGGTTTTGCCGCTTTTCCTGTGCTTTAAAGGCGATTCGAATCTACCTCCTGAAATCAGTTTCCTGCAATTCTGCCTTGCTTTCAAATCCTCTTCGTTGCCTTCCCTCAATATATTTGTGGACGAGAGTTATCATTGATAACTCTGCAGGTTTGTGAATTGCAGTGCCCCTGAGCTACGTTTTTCAACTCGCATTTTTGGGAGCAGGCCGCAAAAGCGCAGGATTGCTTCAGGCCCTATTTTGGTTCTGTGGTGGCAGGCTGAGTCTGTGGTTAATTCTTCTTCCTGATGGGAAAATAGAGTGACCTGTGCCTGTCCCAACACCTAGAGCTAGTCTCTCATTGGTTCCCCCTCTTCCCGTTCATCCTCAGGACAAATGGCTACCTGTACGGAACAGGAGGTGAAAGGTGCTGATTCTCCAAGGTGGGAGATTGCTAGTAAAGCGGTTGGAATGGCGAACCCGAGCACAAGGAGATGAGAAATGAGGTGCGTTTTGGAAACCTTTCCCGATCACACGGTGTACCATCTTCTGGGTTTCTCATGCATGTTTTCGATGTAGGAAGATGCCCTTGAACCTGCAGATTTGGGACCCATGGGATGGGTACCCCGCAGTATTACTTTAAAGGGTCTGCGTTTGCTCACCCAACCTCACCAAAACTCTAAGCCGCAAGAGTGTCCACCCTTATGTCTCAATCAGCTGTGGGTCTAGATATGGTCAATCCAGGTGGCATCACAGCCCCTGAACGAATTTTGTAAGAATTTCTCTCTCTTTCACTGTCTTTGTTTCACGGAGTTTTAAAAGTAATTGAATTTAATAATGGCGTTTAGCTGCGTTTCACTGCTGTGTTTATGCCGCTTTACACCCACTTAACTCACTTACAGAGAGATATCAATAGATAGGTTTTAAGCTTCTTACTAGTCAGATATATTCTTGGGCGTTGAATAGGGGGTGTTGAGTCCAGTTTACTGAGCAAGGAGTAGGTCTTGTCTATTACATATTGGGTTTACGGAACGGTATCTGAGCTATTTTGAAACCCTTGTTTTATGCGTCACCCCACCTCACCTTTCCCGATAAGCAGCCATAGTGTGTTTTCTAAACGTGTGACTCTGTTCTGTTTTGTAATCCAGTTCAAGTGTAGCGGTTTTTACATTCCCTCTATAAGTGATATCTTATCATAGGTGTCTCTTTCTGTGTGACTTATTTCACTTAGAATCGTAGTACCTAAATCCACTCATCATGCTGCTACTAGCCTTATGACGTTGAGTTCATGGCTGAGTGATATTCCATTGTACATAAGGACCACAACGTCTTTATCCATTTTTCTCTTTCCTGGGATATTTAAGGTGTATCGATGTGGAGGTTCTTGTCAACAGAGCAACCCTAAACTTTGGGGTGCCTGTGTCTTGCTGATTTTCAGTTTTCCCAATTTATACGCCCATGAGTGGAAGTGCCCTATGCTCTGTAAGCTGAGTTTTTTAGATGTTTCAGGACACACCGTACACTTCTCCAGAGAGGCTGTTGGCAATTGACATCCCAGCCATCAGCGTAGCAAGGCTCCCGTTTCTCCATGGTCTGTCCTGCATTCCTGGTTTTGACACTTTATTCAGCATGGCCCTTTTGACCGATGGGAAGCGAGACTTCTTTGTAGCGCTGATTTGCCTTTCCAGGTTGCTTGGTTGGCCAAAAAGGGCGTATGCGTTTTTTCCTGAATATATTCAGGAAAAAACGCATACGCCCTTTTTGGCCAAGGGCATCATTGCCGAGGTTTTGCCGCTTTTCCTGTGCTTTAAAGGCGATTCGAATCTACCTCCTGCAATCTGTTTCCTGCAATTCTGCCTTGCTTTCAAATCCTCTTCGTTGCCTTCCCTCAATATATTTGTGGACGAGAGTTATCATTTATAACTCTGCAGGTTTGTGAATTGCAGTGCCCCTGAGCTCCATTTTTCAACTCGCTTTCTTGGGAGCTGGCCGCAAAAGCGCAGGATTGCTTCAGGCCCTATTCTGGTTCCGGGCGGCAGGCTGAGCCTGTGGTTAATTCTTCTTCCTGATGGGAAAACAGAGTGACCTGTGCCTGTCCCAACACCTAGAGCTAGTCTCTCATTGGTTCCCCCTCTTCCCGTTCATCCTCAGAACAAATGGCAACCTGTACGGAACAGGAGGTGAAAGGTGCTGATTCTCCAAGGAGGGAGATTGCTAGTAAAGCGGTTGGAATGGCGAACTCGAGCACAAGGAGATGAGAAATGAGGTGCGTTTTAGAAACCTTTCCCGATCACACGGTGTACCATCTTCTGGGATTCTCCTGCATGTTTTCGATGTAGGAAGATGCCCTTGAACCTGGAGATTTGGGACCCATGGGATGGGTACCACGCAGTATTACTTTAAAGGGTCTGCGTTTGCTCACCCAACCTCACCAATCCTCTCAGCCCCAAGAGTGTTCACCCTTATGTCTCAATCAGCAGTGGGTCTAGATATGGTCAATCCAGGTGGCATCACAGCCCCTGAACGAATTTTGTAAGAATTTGTCTCTCTTTCACTGTCTTTGTTTCACGGGTTTTTAAAAGTAGTTGATTTTTATAATGGGGTTTAGCTGCTTTTCACTGCTGTGTTTAGGCTGCTTTACTCCCACTTGACTCACTTACAGAGGGATATCAACACATAGGTATTAAGATTCTTACTAGTCAGATATATTCTTGGGCGTTGAATAGGGGGTGTTGAGTTCAGTTCACTGAGCAAGGAGTAGGTCTTATCTATTACATATTGGGTTTATGGAACGGTATCTGAGCTAATTTGAAACCTTTGTTTTATGCATCACCCCACCTCACCTTTCCCGTTAAGCAGCCATAGTGTGTTTTCTAAACGTGTGAATCTGTTCTGTTTTGTAATTCAGTTCAAGTGTAGCGGTTTTTACATTCCCTCTATAAGTGATATCTTATGATAAGTGTCTTTTTCTGTGTGACTATTTCACTTAGAATCGTCGTACCTAAATCCACTCCTCATGCTGCTACTAGCCTTATGACGTTGATGTCATGGCTGAGTGATATTCCATTGTACATAAGGACCACAACTTCTTTATCCATTTTTCTCTTTCCTGGGATATTTAAGGTGTAACGAAGTGGAGGTTCTTGTCAACAGAGCAGCCCTAATCTTTGGGGTGCCTGTGTCTTGCTGATTTTTAGTTTTCCCAATTTATACGCCCATGAGTGGAAGTGCCCTATGCTCTCTAAGCTGAGTTTTTTAGATGTTTCAGGACACACCGTACACTTCTCCAGAGTGGCTGTTGGCAATTGACATCCCGCCCATCAGCGTAGGAAGGCTCCCGTTTCTCCATGGCCTGTCCTGCATTCCTGGTTTTGACAGTTTATTCAGCACGGCCCTTTTGACCGATGGGAAGCAAGACTTCTTTGTAGCGCTGATTTGCCTTTCCAGGTTGCTTGGTTGGCCAAAAAGGGCGTATGCGTTTTTTCCTGAATATATTCAGGAAAAAACGCATACGCCCTTTTTGGCCAAGGGCATCATTGTCGAGGTTTTGCCGCTTTTCCTGTGCTTTAAAGGCGATTCGAATCTACCTCCTGAAATCAGTTTCCTGCAATTCTGCCTTGCTTTCAAATCCTCTTCGTTGCCTTCCCTCAATATATTTGTGGACGAGAGTTATCATTGATAACTCTGCAGGTTTGTGAATTGCAGTGCCCCTGAGCTACGTTTTTCAACTCGCATTTTTGGGAGCAGGCCGCAAAAGCGCAAGATTGCTTCAGGCCCTATTCTGGTTCCGGGGGGGCAGGCTGAGCCTGTGGTTATTTCTTCTTCCTGATGGGAAAATAGAGTGACCTGTGCCTGTCCCAACACCTAGAGCTAGTCTCTCATTGGTTCCCCCTCTTCCCGTTCATCCTCAGGACAAATGGCTACCTGTACGGAACAGGAGGTGAAAGGTGCTGATTCTCCAAGGAGGGAGATTGCTAGTAAAGGGGTTGGAATGGCGAACCCGAGCACAAGGAGATGAGAAATGAGGTGCGTTTTGGAAACCTTTCCCGATCACACGGTGTACCATCTTCTGGGTTTCTCATGCATGTTTTCGATGTAGGAAGATGCCCTTGAACCTGGAGATTTGGGACCCATGGGATGGGTACCCCGCAGTATTACTTTAAAGGGTCTGCGTTTGCTCACCCAACCTCACCAAAACTCTAAGCCGCAAGAGTGTCCACTCTTATGTCTCAATCAGCTGTGGGTCTAGATATGGTCAATCCAGGTGGCATCACAGCCCCTGAACGAATTTTGTAAGAATTTCTCTCTCTTTCACTGTCTTTGTTTCACGGAGTTTTAAAAGTAATTGAATTTAATAATGGCGTTTAGCTGCGTTTCACTGCTGTGTTTATGCCGCTTTACACCCACTTCACTCACTTACAGAGAGATATCAATACATAGGTTTTAAGATTCTTACTAGTCAGATATATTCTTGGGCGTTGAATAGGGGGTGTTGAGTCCAGTTCACTGAGCAAGGAGTAGGTCTTGTCTATTACATATTGGGTTTACGGAACGGTATCTGATCTATTTTGAAACCCTTGTTTTATGCGTCACCCCACCTAACCTTTCCCGATAAGCAGCCATAGTGTGTTTTCTAAACGTGTGACTCTGTTCTGTTTTGTAATTCAGTTCAAGTGTAGCGGTTTTTACATTCCCTCTATAAGTGATATCTTATCATAGGTGTCTCTTTCTGTGTGACTTATTTCACTTAGAATCGTAGTACCTAAATCCACTCATCATGCTGCTACTAGCCTTATGACGTTGATTTCATGGCTGAGTGATATTCCATTGTACATAAGGACCACAACGTCTTTATCCATTTTTCTCTTTCCTGGGATATTTAAGGTGTATCGATGTGGAGGTTCTTGTCAACAGAGCAACCCTAAACTTTGGGGTGCCTGTGTCTTGCTGATTTTCAGTTTTCCCAATTTATACGCCCATGAGTGGAAGTGCCCTATGCTCTGTAAGCTGAGTTTTTTAGATGTTTCAGGACACACCGTACACTTCTCCAGAGTGGCTGTTGGCAATTGACATCCCAGCCATCAGCGTAGCAAGGCTCCCGTTTCTCCATGGCCTGTCCTGCATTCCTGGTTTTGAAACTTTATTCAGCATGGCCCTTTTGACCGATGGGAAGCGAGACTTCTTTGTAGCGCTGATTTGCCTTTCCAGGTTGCTTGGTTGGCCAAAAAGGGCGTATGCGTTTTTTCCTGAATATATTCAGGAAAAAACGCATACGCCCTTTTTGGCCAAGGGCATCATTGCCGAGGTTTTGCCGCTTTTCCTGTGCTTTAAAGGCGATTCGAATCTACCTCCTGCAATCTGTTTCCTGCAATTCTGCCTTGCTTTCAAATCCTCTTCGTTGCCTTCCCTCAATATATTTGTGGACGAGAGTTATCATTTATAACTCTGCAGGTTTGTGAATTGCAGTGCCCCTGAGCTCCATTTTTCAACTCGCTTTCTTGGGAGCTGGCCGCAAAAGCGCAGGATTGCTTCAGGCCCTATTCTGGTTCCGGGCGGCAGGCTGAGCCTGTGGTTAATTCTTCTTCCTGATGGGAAAACAGAGTGACCTGTGCCTGTCCCAACACCTAGAGCTAGTCTCTCATTGGTTCCCCCTCTTCCCGTTCATCCTCAGAACAAATGGCAACCTGTACGGAACAGGAGGTGAAAGGTGCTGATTCTCCAAGGAGGGAGATTGCTAGTAAAGCGGTTGGAATGGCGAACTCGAGCACAAGGAGATGAGAAATGAGGTGCGTTTTAGAAACCTTTCCCGATCACACGGTGTACCATCTTCTGGGTTTCTCCTGCATGTTTTCGATGTAGGAAGATGCCCTTGAACCTGGAGATTTGGGACCCATGGGATGGGTACCACGCAGTATTACTTTAAAGGGTCTGCGTTTGCTCACCCAACCTCACCAATCCTCTCAGCCCCAAGAGTGTTCACCCTTATGTCTCAATCAGCAGTGGGTCTAGATATGGTCAATCCAGGTGGCATCACAGCCCCTGAACGAATTTTGTAAGAATTTGTCTCTCTTTCACTGTCTTTGTTTCACGGGTTATTAAAAGTAGTTGATTTTTATAATGGGGTTTAGCTGCTTTTCACTGCTGTGTTTAGGCCGCTTTACACCCACTTGACTCACTTACAGAGGGATATCAACACATAGGTTTTAAGATTCTTACTAGTCAGATATATTCTTGGGCGTTGAATAGGGGGTGTTGAGTCCAGTTCACTGAGCAAGGAGTAGGTCTTGTCTATTACATATTGGGTTTATGGAACGGTATCTGAGCTAATTTGAAACCTTTGTTTTATGCATCACCCCACCTCACCTTTCCCGTTAAGCAGCCATAGTGTGTTTTCTAAACGTGTGAATCTGTTCTGTTTTGTAATTCAGTTCAAGTGTAGCGGTTTTTACATTCCCTCTTTAAGTGATATCTTATGATAAGTGTCTTTTTCTGTGTGACTATTTCACTTAGAATCCTCGTACCTAAATCCACTCCTCATGCTGCTACTAGCCTTATGACGTTGATGTCATGGCTGAGTGATATTCCATTGTACATAAGGACCACAACTTCTTTATCCTTTTTTCTCTTTCCTGGGATATTTAAGGTGTAACGAAGTGGAGGTTCTTGTCAACAGAGCAGCCCTAATCTTTGGGGTGCCTGTGTCTTGCTGATTTTTAGTTTTCCCAATTTATACGCCCATGAGTGGAAGTGCCCTATGCTCTCTAAGCTGAGTTTTTTAGGTGTTTCAGGACACACCGTACACTTCTCCAGAGAGGCTGTTGGCAATTGACATCCCGCCCATCAGCGTAGCAAGGCTCCCGTTTCTCCATGGCCTGCCCTGCATTTCTGGTTTTGACACTTTATTCCCCATGGTCCTTTTGACCGATGGGAAGCGAGACTTCTTTGTAGCGCTGATTTGCCTTTCCAGGTTGCTTGGCTGGCCAAAAAGGGCGTATGCGTTTTTTCCTGAATATATTCAGGAAAAAACGCATACGCCCTTTTTGGCCAAGGGCATCATTGTCGAGGTTTTGCCGCTTTTCCTGTGCTTTAAAGGCGATTCGAATCTTCCTCCTGAAATCAGTTTCCTGCAATTCTGCCTTGCTTTCAAATCCTCTTCGTTGCCTTCCCTCAATATATTTGTGGACGAGAGTTATCATTGATAACTCTGCAGGTTTGTGAATTGCAGTGCCCCTGAGCTACGTTTTTCAACTCGCATTTTTGGGAGCAGGCCGCAAAAGCGCAGGATTGCTTCAGGCCCTATTCTGGTTCCGGGCGGCAGGCTGAGCCTGTGGTTAATTCTTCTTCCTGATGGGAAAACAGAGTGACCTGTGCCTGTCCCAACACCTAGAGCTAGTCTCTCATTGGTTCCCCCTCTTCCCGTTCATCCTCAGAACAAATGGCAACCTGTACGGAACAGGAGGTGAAAGGTGCTGATTCTCCAAGGAGGGAGATTGCTATTAAAGCGGTTGGAATGGCGAACTCGAGCACAAGGAGATGAGAAATGAGGTGCGTTTTAGAAACCTTTCCCGATCACACGGTGTACCATCTTCTGGGTTTCTCCTGCATGTTTTCGATGTAGGAAGATGCCCTTGAACCTGGAGATTTGGGACCCATGGGATGGGTACCACGCAGTATTACTTTAAAGGGTCTGCGTTTGCTCACCCAACCTCACCAATCCTCTCAGCCCCAAGAGTGTTCACCCTTATGTCTCAATCAGCAGTGGGTCTAGATATGGTCAATCCAGGTGGCATCACAGCCCCTGAACGAATTTTGTAAGAATTTGTCTCTCTTTCACTGTCTTTGTTTCACGGGTTTTTAAAAGTAGTTGATTTTTATAATGGGGTTTAGCTGCTTTTCACTGCTGTGTTTAGGCCGCTTTACACCCACTTGACTCACTTACAGAGGGATATCAACACATAGGTTTTAAGATTCTTACTAGTCAGATATATTCTTGGGCGTTGAATAGAGGGTGTTGAGTCCAGTTCACTGAGCAAGGAGTAGGTCTTGTCTATTACATATTGGGTTTATGGAACGGTATCTGAGCTAATTTGAAACCTTTGTTTTATGCATCACCCCACCTCACCTTTCCCGTTAAGCAGCCATAGTGTGTTTTCTAAACGTGTGAATCTGTTCTGTTTTGTAATTCAGTTCAAGTGTAGCGGTTTTTACATTCCCTCTATAAGTGATATCTTATGATAAGTATCTTTTTCTGTGTGACTATTTCACTTAGAATCGTCGTACCTAAATCCACTCCTCATGCTGCTACTAGCCTTATGACGTTGATGTCATGGCTGAGTGATATTCCATTGTACATAAGGACCACAACTTCTTTATCCATTTTTCTCTTTCCTGGGATATTTAAGGTGTAATGAAGTAGAGGTTCTTGTCAACAGAGCAGCCCTAATCTTTGGGGTGCCTGTGTCTTGCTGATTTTTAGTTTTCCCAATTTATACGCCCATGAGTGGAAGTGCCCTATGCTCTCTAAGCTGAGTTTTTTAGGTGTTTCAGGACACACCGTACACTTCTCCAGAGTGGCTGTTGGCAATTTACATCCCACCCATCAGCGTAGCAAGGTTCCCGTTTCTCCATGGCCTGCCCTGCATTTCTGGTTTTGACACTTTATTCAGCATGGTCCTTTTGACCGATGGGAAGCGAGACTTCTTTGTAGCGCTGATTTGCCTTTCCAGGTTGCTTGGTTGGCCAAAAAGGGCGTATGCGTTTTTTCCTGAATATATTCAGGAAAAAACGCATACGCCCTTTTTGGCCAAGGGCATCATTGTCGAGGTTTTGCCGCTTTTCCTGTGCTTTAAAGGCGATTCGAATCTACCTCCTGAAATCAGTTTCCTGCAATTCTGCCTTGCTTTCAAATCCTCTTCGTTGCCTTCCCTCAATATATTTGTGGACGAGAGTTATCATTGATAACTCTGCAGGTTTGTGAATTGCAGTGCCCCTGAGCTACGTTTTTCAACTCGCATTTTTGGGAGCAGGCCGCAAAAGCGCAGGATTGCTTCAGGCCCTATTTTGGTTCCGGGGTGGCAGGCTGAGTCTGTGGTTAATTCTTCTTCCTGATGGGAAAATAGAGTGACCTGTGCCTGTCCCAACACCTAGAGCTAGTCTCTCATTGGTTCCCCCTCTTCCCGTTCATCCTCAGGACAAATGGCTACCTGTACGGAACAGGAGGTGAAAGGTGCTGATTCTCCAAGGAGGGAGATTGCTAGTAAAGCGGTTGGAATGGCGAACCCGAGCACAAGGAGATGAGAAATGAGGTGCGTTTTGGAAACCTTTCCCGATCACATGGTGTACCATCTTCTGGGTTTCTCATGCATGTTTTCGATGTAGGAAGATGCCCTTGAACCTGGAGATTTGGGAACCATGGGATGGGTACCACGCAGTATTATTTTAAAGGGTCTGCGTTTGCTCACCCAACCTCACCAATCCTCTCAGCCCCAAGAGTGTTCACCCTTATGTCTCAATCAGCAGTGGGTCTAGATATGGTCAATCCATGTGGCATCATAGCCCCTGAACGAATTTTGTAAGAATTTCTCTCTCTTTCACTGTCTTTGTTTCACTTAGTTTTAAAAGTAATTGAATATAATAATGGCGTTTAGCTGCGTTTCACTGCTGTGTTTATGCCGCTTTACACCCACTTCACTCACTTACAGAGAGATATCAATAGATAGGTTTTAAGCTTCTTACTAGTCAGATATATTCTTGGGCGTTGAATAGGGGGTGTTGAGTCCAGTTCACTGAGCAAGGAGTAGGTCTTGTCTATTACATATTGGGTTTACGGAACGGTATCTGAGCTATTTTGAAACCCTTGTTTTATGCGTCACCCCACCTCACCTTTCCCGATAAGCAGCCATAGTGTGGTTTCTAAACGTGTGACTCTGTTCTGTTTTGTAATTCAGTTCAAGTGTAGCGGTTTTTACATTCCCTCTATAAGTGATATCTTATCATAGGTGTCTCTTTCTGTGTGACTTATTTCACTTAGAATCGTAGTACCTAAATCCACTCATCATGCTGCTACTAGCCTTATGACGTTGAGTTCATGGCTGAGTGATATTCCATTGTACATAAGGACCACAACGTCTTTATACATTTTTCTCTTTTCTGGGATATTTAAGGTGTATCGATGTGGAGGTTCTTGTCAACAGAGCAACCCTAAACTTTGGGGTGCCTGTGTCTTGCTGATTTTCAGTTTTCCCAATTTATACGCCCATGAGTGGAAGTGCCCTATGCTCTGTAAGCTGAGTTTTTTAGATGTTTCAGGACACACCGTACACTTCTCCAGAGTGGCTGTTGGCAATTGACATCCCACCCATCAGCGTAGCAAGGTTCCCGTTTCTCCATGGCCTGTCCTGCATTCCTGGTTTTGACACTTTATTCAGCATGGTCCTTTTGACCGATGGGAAGCGAGACTTCTTTGTAGCGCTGATTTGCCTTTCCAGGTTGCTTGGTTGGCCAAAAAGGGCGTATGCGTTTTTTCCTGAATATATTCAGGAAAAAACGCATACGCCCTTTTTGGCCAAGGGCATCATTGCCGAGGTTTTGCCGCTTTTCCTGTGCTTTAAATGCGATTCGAATCTACCTCTTGCAATCAGTTTCCTGCAATTCTGCCTTGCTTTCAAATCCTCTTCGTTGCCTTCCCTCAATATATTTGTGGACGAGAGTTATCATTGATAACTCTGCAGGTTTGTGAATTGCAGTGCCCCTGAGCTCCACTTTTCAACTCGCTTTCTTGGGAGCTGGCCGCAAAAGCGCAGGATTGCTTCAGGCCCTATTCTGGTTCCGGGCGGCAGGCTGAGCCTGTGGTTAATTCTTCTTCCTGATGGGAAAACAGAGTGACCTGTGCCTGTCCCAACACCTAGAGCTAGTCTCTCATTGGTTCCCCCTCTTCCCGTTCATCCTCAGAACAAATGGCAACCTGTACGGAACAGGAGGTGAAAGGTGCTGATTCTTCAAGGAGGGAGATTGCTAGTAAAGCGGTTGGAATGGCGAACCCGAGCACAAGGAGATGAAAAATGAGGTGCGTTTTAGAAACCTTTCCCGATCACACGGTGTACCATCTTCTGGGTTTCTCCTGCATGTTTTCGATGTAGGAAGATGCCCTTGAACCTGGAGATTTGGGAACCATGGGATGGGTACCACGCAGTATTATTTTAAAGGGTCTGCATTTGCTCACCCAACCTCACCAATCCTCTCAGCCCCAAGAGTGTTCACCCTTATGTCTCAATCAGCAGTGGGTCTAGATATGGTCAATCCATGTGGCATCATAGCCCCTGAACGAATTTTGTAAGAATTTGTCTCTCTTTCACTGTCTTTGTTTCACGGGTTTTTAAAAGTAGTTGATTTTTATAATGGGGTTTAGCTGCTTTTCACTGCTGTGTTTAGGCCGCTTTACTCCCACTTGACTCACTTACAGAGGGATATCAACACATAGGTTTTAAGATTCTTACTAGTCAGATATATTCTTGGGCGTTGAATAGGGGGTGTTGAGTTCAGTTCACTGAGCAAGGAGTAGGTCTTATCTATTACATATTGGGTTTATGGAACGGTATCTGAGCTAATTTGAAACCTTTGTTTTATGCATCACCCCACCTCACCTTTCCCGTTAAGCAGCCATAGTGTGTTTTCTAAACGTGTGAATCTGTTCTGTTTTGTAATTCAGTTCAAGTGTAGCGGTTTTTACATTCCCTCTATAAGTGATATCTTATGATAAGTGTCTTTTTCTGTGTGACTATTTCACTTAGAATCGTCGTACCTAAATCCACTCCTCATGCTGCTACTAGCCTTATGACGTTGATGTCATGGCTGAGTGATATTCCATTGTACATAAGGACCACAACTTCTTTAACCATTTTTCTCTTTCCTGGGATATTTAAGGTGTAACGAAGTGGAGGTTCTTGTCAACAGAGCAGCCCTAATCTTTGGGGTGCCTGTGTCTTGCTGATTTTTAGTTTTCCCAATTTATACGCCCATGAGTGGAAGTGCCCTATGCTCTCTAAGCTGAGTTTTTTAGATGTTTCAGGACACACCGTACACTTCTCCAGAGTGGCTGTTGGCAATTGACATCCCGCCCATCAGCGTAGGAAGGCTCCCGTTTCTCCATGGCCTGTCCTGCATTCCTGGTTTTGACAGTTTATTCAGCACGGCCCTTTTGACCGATGGGAAGCAAGACTTCTTTGTAGCGCTGATTGGCCTTTCCAGGTTGCTTGGTTGGCCAAAAAGGGCGTATGCGTTTTTTCCTGAATATATTCAGGAAAAAACGCATACGCCCTTTTTGGCCAAGGGCATCATTGTCGAGGTTTTGCCGCTTTTCCTGTGCTTTAAAGGCGATTCGAATCTACCTCCTGAAATCAGTTTCCTGCAATTCTGCCTTGCTTTCAAATCCTCTTCGTTGCCTTCCCTCAATATATTTGTGGACGAGAGTTATCATTGATAACTCTGCAGGTTTGTGAATTGCAGTGCCCCTGAGCTACGTTTTTCAACTCGCATTTTTGGGAGCAGGCCGCAAAAGCGCAGGATTGCTTCAGGCCCTATTTTGGTTCCGGGGTGGCAGGCTGAGTCTGTGGTTAATTCTTCTTCCTGATGGGAAAATAGAGTGACCTGTGCCTGTCCCAACACCTAGAGCTAGTCTCTCATTGGTTCCCCCTCTTCCCGTTCATCCTCAGGACAAATGGCTACCTGTACGGAACAGGAGGTGAAAGGTGCTGATTCTCCAAGGAGGGAGATTGCTAGTAAAGCGGTTGGAATGGCGAACCCGAGCACAAGGAGATGAGAAATGAGGTGCGTTTTGGAAACCTTTCCCGATCACACGGTGTACCATCTTCTGGGTTTCTCATGCATGTTTTCGATGTAGGAAGATGCCCTTGAACCTGGAGATTTGGGACCCATGGGAAGGGTACCCCGCAGTATTACTTTAAAGGGTCTGCGTTTGCTCACCCAACCTCACCAATCCTCTCAGCCCCAAGAGTGTTCACCCTTATGTCTCAATCAGCAGTGGGTCTAGATATGGTCAATCCATGTGGCATCATAGCCCCTGAACGAATTTTGTAAGAATTTCTCTCTCTTTCACTGTCTTTGTTTCACTTAGTTTTAAAAGTAATTGAATATAATAATGGCGTTTAGCTGCGTTTCACTGCTGTGTTTATGCCGCTTTACACCCACTTCACTCACTTACAGAGAGATATCAATAGATAGGTTTTAAGCTTCTTACTAGTCAGATATATTCTTGGGCGTTGAATAGGGGGTGTTGAGTCCAGTTCACTGAGCAAGGAGTAGGTCTTGTCTATTACATATTGGGTTTACGGAACGGTATCTGAGCTATTTTGAAACCCTTGTTTTATGCGTCACCCCACCTCACCTTTCCCGATAAGCAGCCATAGTGTGGTTTCTAAACGTGTGACTCTGTTCTGTTTTGTAATTCAGTTCAAGTGTAGCGGTTTTTACATTCCCTCTATAAGTGATATCTTATCATAGGTGTCTCTTTCTGTGTGACTTATTTCACTTAGAATCGTAGTACCTAAATCCACTCATCATGCTGCTACTAGCCTTATGACGTTGAGTTCATGGCTGAGTGATATTCCATTGTACATAAGGACCACAACGTCTTTATACATTTTTCTCTTTTCTGGGATATTTAAGGTGTATCGATGTGGAGGTTCTTGTCAACAGAGCAACCCTAAACTTTGGGGTGCCTGTGTCTTGCTGATTTTCAGTTTTCCCAATTTATACGCCCATGAGTGGAAGTGCCCTATGCTCTGTAAGCTGAGTTTTTTAGATGTTTCAGGACACACCGTACACTTCTCCAGAGTGGCTGTTGGCAATTGACATCCCACCCATCAGCGTAGCAAGGTTCCCGTTTCTCCATGGCCTGTCCTGCATTCCTGGTTTTGACACTTTATTCAGCATGGTCCTTTTGACCGATGGGAAGCGAGACTTCTTTGTAGCGCTGATTTGCCTTTCCAGGTTGCTTGGTTGGCCAAAAAGGGCGTATGCGTTTTTTCCTGAATATATTCAGGAAAAAACGCATACGCCCTTTTTGGCCAAGGGCATCATTGCCGAGGTTTTGCCGCTTTTCCTGTGCTTTAAATGCGATTCGAATCTACCTCTTGCAATCTGTTTCCTGCAATTCTGCCTTGCTTTCAAATCCTCTTCGTTGCCTTCCCTCAATATATTTGTGGACGAGAGTTATCATTGATAACTCTGCAGGTTTGTGAATTGCAGTGCCCCTGAGCTCCACTTTTCAACTCGCTTTCTTGGGAGCTGGCCGCAAAAGCGCAGGATTGCTTCAGGCCCTATTCTGGTTCCGGGCGGCAGGCTGAGCCTGTGGTTAATTCTTCTTCCTGATGGGAAAACAGAGTGACCTGTGCCTGTCCCAACACCTAGAGCTAGTCTCTCATTGGTTCCCCCTCTTCCCGTTCATCCTCAGAACAAATGGCAACCTGTACGGAACAGGAGGTGAAAGGTGCTGATTCTTCAAGGAGGGAGATTGCTAGTAAAGCGGTTGGAATGGCGAACCCGAGCACAAGGAGATGAAAAATGAGGTGCGTTTTAGAAACCTTTCCCGATCACACGGTGTACCATCTTCTGGGTTTCTCCTGCATGTTTTCGATGTAGGAAGATGCCCTTGAACCTGGAGATTTGGGAACCATGGGATGGGTACCACGCAGTATTATTTTAAAGGGTCTGCATTTGCTCACCCAACCTCACCAATCCTCTCAGCCCCAAGAGTGTTCACCCTTATGTCTCAATCAGCAGTGGGTCTAGATATGGTCAATCCATGTGGCATCATAGCCCCTGAACGAATTTTGTAAGAATTTGTCTCTCTTTCACTGTCTTTGTTTCACGGGTTTTTAAAAGTAGTTGATTTTTATAATGGGGTTTAGCTGCTTTTCACTGCTGTGTTTAGGCCGCTTTACTCCCACTTGACTCACTTACAGAGGGATATCAACACATAGGTTTTAAGATTCTTACTAGTCAGATATATTCTTGGGCGTTGAATAGGGGGTGTTGAGTTCAGTTCACTGAGCAAGGAGTAGGTCTTATCTATTACATATTGGGTTTATGGAACGGTATCTGAGCTAATTTGAAACCTTTGTTTTATGCATCACCCCACCTCACCTTTCCCGTTAAGCAGCCATAGTGTGTTTTCTAAACGTGTGAATCTGTTCTGTTTTGTAATTCAGTTCAAGTGTAGCGGTTTTTACATTCCCTCTATAAGTGATATCTTATGATAAGTGTCTTTTTCTGTGTGACTATTTCACTTAGAATCGTCGTACCTAAATCCACTCCTCATGCTGCTACTAGCCTTATGACGTTGATGTCATGGCTGAGTGATATTCCATTGTACATAAGGACCACAACTTCTTTAACCATTTTTCTCTTTCCTGGGATATTTAAGGTGTAACGAAGTGGAGGTTCTTGTCAACAGAGCAGCCCTAATCTTTGGGGTGCCTGTGTCTTGCTGATTTTTAGTTTTCCCAATTTATACGCCCATGAGTGGAAGTGCCCTATGCTCTCTAAGCTGAGTTTTTTAGATGTTTCAGGACACACCGTACACTTCTCCAGAGTGGCTGTTGGCAATTGACATCCCGCCCATCAGCGTAGGAAGGCTCCCGTTTCTCCATGGCCTGTCCTGCATTCCTGGTTTTGACAGTTTATTCAGCACGGCCCTTTTGACCGATGGGAAGCAAGACTTCTTTGTAGCGCTGATTGGCCTTTCCAGGTTGCTTGGTTGGCCAAAAAGGGCGTATGCGTTTTTTCCTGAATATATTCAGGAAAAAACGCATACGCCCTTTTTGGCCAAGGGCATCATTGTCGAGGTTTTGCCGCTTTTCCTGTGCTTTAAAGGCGATTCGAATCTACCTCCTGAAATCAGTTTCCTGCAATTCTGCCTTGCTTTCAAATCCTCTTCGTTGCCTTCCCTCAATATATTTGTGGACGAGAGTTATCATTGATAACTCTGCAGGTTTGTGAATTGCAGTGCCCCTGAGCTACGTTTTTCAACTCGCATTTTTGGGAGCAGGCCGCAAAAGCGCAGGATTGCTTCAGGCCCTATTTTGGTTCCGGGGTGGCAGGCTGAGTCTGTGGTTAATTCTTCTTCCTGATGGGAAAATAGAGTGACCTGTGCCTGTCCCAACACCTAGAGCTAGTCTCTCATTGGTTCCCCCTCTTCCCGTTCATCCTCAGGACAAATGGCTACCTGTACGGAACAGGAGGTGAAAGGTGCTGATTCTCCAAGGAGGGAGATTGCTAGTAAAGCGGTTGGAATGGCGAACCCGAGCACAAGGAGATGAGAAATGAGGTGCGTTTTGGAAACCTTTCCCGATCACACGGTGTACCATCTTCTGGGTTTCTCATGCATGTTTTCGATGTAGGAAGATGCCCTTGAACCTGGAGATTTGGGACCCATGGGAAGGGTACCCCGCAGTATTACTTTAAAGGGTCTGCGTTTGCTCACCCAACCTCACCAATCCTCTCAGCCCCAAGAGTGTTCACCCTTATGTCTCAATCAGCAGTGGGTCTAGATATGGTCAATCCATGTGGCATCATAGCCCCTGAACGAATTTTGTAAGAATTTGTCTCTCTTTCACTGTCTTTGTTTCACGGGTTTTTAAAAGTAGTTGATTTTTATAATGGGGTTTAGCTGCTTTTCACTGCTGTGTTTAGGCCGCTTTACTCCCACTTGACTCACTTACAGAGGGATATCAACACATAGGTTTTAAGATTCTTACTAGTCAGATATATTCTTGGGCGTTGAATAGGGGGTGTTGAGTTCAGTTCACTGAGCAAGGAGTAGGTCTTATCTATTACATATTGGGTTTATGGAACGGTATCTGAGCTAATTTGAAACCTTTGTTTTATGCATCACCCCACCTCACCTTTCCCGTTAAGCAGCCATAGTGTGTTTTCTAAACGTGTGAATCTGTTCTGTTTTGTAATTCAGTTCAAGTGTAGCGGTTTTTACATTCCCTCTATAAGTGATATCTTATGATAAGTGTCTTTTTCTGTGTGACTATTTCACTTAGAATCGTCGTACCTAAATCCACTCCTCATGCTGCTACTAGCCTTATGACGTTGATGTCATGGCTGAGTGATATTCCATTGTACATAAGGACCACAACTTCTTTAACCATTTTTCTCTTTCCTGGGATATTTAAGGTGTAACGAAGTGGAGGTTCTTGTCAACAGAGCAGCCCTAATCTTTGGGGTGCCTGTGTCTTGCTGATTTTTAGTTTTCCCAATTTATACGCCCATGAGTGGAAGTGCCCTATGCTCTCTAAGCTGAGTTTTTTAGATGTTTCAGGACACACCGTACACTTCTCCAGAGTGGCTGTTGGCAATTGACATCCCGCCCATCAGCGTAGGAAGGCTCCCGTTTCTCCATGGCCTGTCCTGCATTCCTGGTTTTGACAGTTTATTCAGCACGGCCCTTTTGACCGATGGGAAGCAAGACTTCTTTGTAGCGCTGATTGGCCTTTCCAGGTTGCTTGGTTGGCCAAAAAGGGCGTATGCGTTTTTTCCTGAATATATTCAGGAAAAAACGCATACGCCCTTTTTGGCCAAGGGCATCATTGTCGAGGTTTTGCCGCTTTTCCTGTGCTTTAAAGGCGATTCGAATCTACCTCCTGCAATCTGTTTCCTGCAATTCTGCCTTGCTTTCAAATCCTCTTCGTTGCCTTCCCTCAATATATTTGTGGACGAGAGTTATCATTGATAACTCTGCAGGTTTGTGAATTGCAGTGCCCCTGAGCTACGTTTTTCAACTCGCATTTTTGGGAGCAGGCCGCAAAAGCGCAAGATTGCTTCAGGCCCTATTCTGGTTCCGGGGTGGCAGGCTGAGCCTGTGGTTAATTCTTCTTCCTGATGGGAAAATAGAGTGACCTGTGCCTGTCCCAACACCTAGAGCTAGTCTCTCATTGGTTCCCCCTCTTCCCGTTCATCCTCAGGACAAATGGCTACCTGTACGGAACAGGAGGTGAAAGGTGCTGATTCTCCAAGGAGGGAGATTGCTAGTAAAGGGGTTGGAATGGCGAACCCGAGCACAAGGAGATGAGAAATGAGGTGCGTTTTGGAAACCTTTCCCGATCACACGGTGTACCATCTTCTGGGTTTCTCATGCATGTTTTCGATGTAGGAAGATGCCCTTGAACCTGGAGATTTGGGACCCATGGGATGGGTACCCCGCAGTATTACTTTAAAGGGTCTGCGTTTGCTCACCCAACCTCACCAAAACTCTAAGGCGCAAGAGTGTCCACTCTTATGTCTCAATCAGCTGTGGGTCTAGATATGGTCAATCCAGGTGGCATCACAGCCCCTGAACCAATTTTGTAAGAATTTCTCTCTCTTTCACTGTCTTTGTTTCACGGAGTTTTAAAAGTAATTGAATTTAATAATGGCGTTTAGCTGCGTTTCACTGCTGTGTTTATGCCGCTTTACACCCACTTCACTCACTTACAGAGAGATATCAATACATAGGTTTTAAGATTCTTACTAGTCAGATATATTCTTGGGCGTTGAATAGGGGGTGTTGAGTCCAGTTCACTGAGCAAGGAGTAGGTCTTGTCTATTACATATTGGGTTTACGGAACGGTATCTGAGCTATTTTGAAACCCTTGTTTTATGCGTCACCCCACCTCACCTTTCCCGATAAGCAGCCATAGTGTGGTTTCTAAACGTGTGACTCTGTTCTGTTTTGTAATTCAGTTCAAGTGTAGCGGTTTTTACATTCCCTCTATAAGTGATATCTTATCATAGGTGTCTCTTTCTGTGTGACTTATTTCACTTAGAATCGTAGTACCTAAATCCACTCATCATGCTGCTACTAGCCTTATGACGTTGAGTTCATGGCTGAGTGATATTCCATTGTACATAAGGACCACAACGTCTTTATCCATTTTTCTCTTTCCTGGGATATTTAAGGTGTATCGATGTGGAGGTTCTTGTCAACAGAGCAACCCTAAACTTTGGGGTGCCTGTGTCTTGCTGATTTTCAGTTTTCCCAATTTATACGCCCATGAGTGGAAGTGCCCTATGCTCTGTAAGCTGAGTTTTTTAGATGTTTCAGGACACACCGTACACTTCTCCAGAGTGGCTGTTGGCAATTGACATCCCACCCATCAGCGTAGCAAGGTTCCCGTTTCTCCATGGCCTGTCCTGCATTCCTGGTTTTGACACTTTATTCAGCATGCCCCTTTTGACCGATGGGAAGCGAGACTTCTTTGTAGCGCTGATTTGCCTTTCCAGGTTGCTTGGTTGGCCAAAAAGGGCGTATGCGTTTTTTCCTGAATATATTCAGGAAAAAACGCATACGCCCTTTTTGGCCAAGGGCATCATTGCCGAGGTTTTGCCGCTTTTCCTGTGCTTTAAAGGCGATTCGAATCTACCTCCTGCAATCTGTTTCCTGCAATTCTGCCTTGCTTTCAAATCCTCTTCGTTGCCTTCCCTCAATATATTTGTGGACGAGAGTTATCATTTATAACTCTGCAGGTTTGTGAATTGCAGTGCCCCTGAGCTCCACTTTTCAACTCGCTTTCTTGGGAGCTGGCCGCAAAAGCGCAGGATTGCTTCAGGCCCTATTCTGGTTCCGGGCGGCAGGCTGAGCCTGTGGTTAATTCTTCTTCCTGATGGGAAAACAGAGTGACCTGTGCCTGTCCCAACACCTAGAGCTAGTCTCTCATTGGTTCCCCCTCTTCCCGTTCATCCTCAGAACAAATGGCAACCTGTACGGAACAGGAGGTGAAAGGTGCTGATTCTCCAAGGAGGGAGATTGCTAGTAAAGCAGTTGGAATGGCGAACCCGAGCACAAGGAGATGAGAAATGAGGTGCGTTTTAGAAACCTTTCCCGATCACACGGTGTACCATCTTCTGGGTTTCTCCTGCATGTTTTCGATGTAGGAAGATGCCCTTGAACCTGGAGATTTGGGACCCATGGGATGGGTACCACGCAGTATTACTTTAAAGGGTCTGCGTTTGCTCACCCAACCTCACCAATCCTCTCAGCCCCAAGAGTGTTCACCCTTATGTCTCAATCAGCAGTGGGTCTAGATATGGTCAATCCAGGTGGCATCACAGCCCCTGAACGAATTTTGTAAGAATTTCTCTCTCTTTCACTGTCTTTGTTTCACGGGTTTTTAAAAGTAGTTGATTTTTATAATGGGGTTTAGCTGCTTTTCACTGCTGTGTTTAGGCCGCTTTACACCCACTTGACTCACTTACAGAGGGATATCAACACATAGGTTTTAAGATTCTTACTAGTCAGATATATTCTTGGGCGTTGAATAGAGGGTGTTGAGTCCAGTTCACTGAGCAAGGAGTAGGTCTTGTCTATTACATATTGGGTTTATGGAACGGTATCTGAGCTAATTTGAAACCTTTGTTTTATGCATCACCCCACCTCACCTTTCCCGTTAAGCAGCCATAGTGTGTTTTCTAAACGTGTGAATCTGTTCTGTTTTGTAATTCAGTTCAAGTGTAGCGGTTTTTACATTCCCTCTATAAGTGATATCTTATCATAGGTGTCTCTTTCTGTGTGACTTATTTCACTTAGAATCGTAGTACCTAAATCCACTCATCATGCTGCTACTACCCTTATGACGTTGAGTTCATGGCTGAGTGATATTCCATTGTACATAAGGACCACAACATCTTTATCCATTTTTCTCTTTTCTGGGATATTTAAGGTGTATCGATGTGGAGGTTCTTGTCAACAGAGCAACCCTAAACTTTGGGGTGCCTGTGTCTTGCTGATTTTCAGTTTTCCCAATTTATACGCCCATGAGTGGAAGTGCCCTATGCTCTGTAAGCTGAGTTTTTTAGATGTTTCAGGACACACCGTACACTTCTCCAGAGTGGCTGTTGGCAATTGACATCCCACCCATCAGCGTAGCAAGGTTCCCGTTTCTCCATGGCCTGTCCTGCATTCCTGGTTTTGACACTTTATTCAGCATGGCCCTTTTGACCGATGGGAAGCGAGACTTCTTTGTAGCGCTGATTTGCCTTCCAGGTTGCTTGGTTGGCCAAAAAGGGCGTATGCGTTTTTTCCTGAATATATTCAGGAAAAAACGCATACGCCCTTTTTGGCCAAGGGCATCATTGTCGAGGTTTTGCCGCTTTTCCTGTGCTTTAAAGGCGATTCGAATCTACCTCCTGCAATCTGTATCCTGCAATTCTGCCTTGCTTTCAAATCCTCTTCGTTGCCTTCCCTCAATATATTTGTGGACGAGAGTTATCATTGATAACTCTGCAGGTTTGTGAATTGCAGTGCCCCTGAGCTACGTTTTTCAACTCGCTTTCTTGGGAGCTGGCCGCAAAAGCGCAGGATTGCTTCAGGCCCTATTCTCGTTCCGGGCGGCAGGCTGAGCCTGTGGTTAATTCTTCTTCCTGATGGGAAAACAGAGTGACCTGTGCCTGTCCCAACACCTAGAGCTAGTCTCTCATTGGTTCCCCCTCTTCCCGTTCATCCTCAGAACAAATGGCAACCTGTACGGAACAGGAGGTGAAAGGTGCTGATTCTCCAAGGAGGGAGATTGCTAGTAAAGCAGTTGGAATGGCGAACCCGAGCACAAGGAGATGAGAAATGAGGTGCGTTTTAGAAACCTTTCCCGATCACACGGTGTACCATCTTCTGGGTTTCTCCTGCATGTTTTCGATGTAGGAAGATGCCCTTGAACCTGGAGATTTGGGACCCATGGGATGGGTACCACGCAGTATTACTTTAAAGGGTCTGCGTTTGCTCACCCAACCTCACCAATCCTCTCAGCCCCAAGAGTGTTCACCCTTATGTCTCAATCAGCAGTGGGTCTAGATATGGTCAATCCAGGTGGCATCACAGCCCCTGAACGAATTTTGTAAGAATTTGTCTCTCTTTCACTGTCTTTGTTTCACGGGTTTTTAAAAGTAGTTGATTTTTATAATGGGGTTTAGCTGCTTTTCACTGCTGTGTTTAGGCCGCTTTACACCCACTTGACTCACTTACAGAGGGATATCAACACATAGGTTTTAAGATTCTTACTAGTCAGATATATTCTTGGGCGTTGAATAGAGGGTGTTGAGTCCAGTTCACTGAGCAAGGAGTAGGTCTTGTCTATTACATATTGGGTTTATGGAACGGTATCTGAGCTAATTTGAAACCTTTGTTTTATGCATCACCCCACCTCACCTTTCCCGTTAAGCAGCCATAGTGTGTTTTCTAAACGTGTGAATCTGTTCTGTTTTGTAATTCAGTTCAAGTGTAGCGGTTTTTACATTCCCTCTATAAGTGATATCTTATGATAAGTGTCTTTTTCTGTGTGACTATTTCACTTAGAATCGTCGTACCTAAATCCACTCCTCATGCTGCTACTAGCCTTATGACGTTGATGTCATGGCTGAGTGATATTCCATTGTACATAAGGACCACAACTTCTTTATCCATTTTTCTCTTTCCTGGGATATTTAAGGTGTAATGAAGTAGAGGTTCTTGTCAACAGAGCAGCCCTAATCTTTGGGGTGCCTGTGTCTTGCTGATTTTTAGTTTTCCCAATTTATACGCCCATGAGTGGAAGTGCCCTATGCTCTCTAAGCTGAGTTTTTTAGGTGTTTCAGGACACACCGTACACTTCTCCAGAGTGGCTGTTGGCAATTTACATCCCACCCATCAGCGTAGCAAGGCTCCCGTTTCTCCATGGCCTGCCCTGCATTTCTGGTTTTGACACTTTATTCAGCATGGTCCTTTTGACCGATGGGAAGCGAGACTTCTTTGTAGCGCTGATTTGCCTTTCCAGGTTGCTTGGTTGGCCAAAAAGGGCGTATGCGTTTTTTCCTGAATATATTCAGGAAAAAACGCATACGCCCTTTTTGGCCAAGGGCATCATTGTCGAGGTTTTGCCGCTTTTCCTGTGCTTTAAAGGCGATTCGAATCTACCTCCTGAAATCAGTTTCCTGCAATTCTGCCTTGCTTTCAAATCCTCTTCGTTGCCTTCCCTCAATATATTTGTGGACGAGAGTTATCATTGATAACTCTGCAGGTTTGTGAATTGCAGTGCCCCTGAGCTACGTTTTTCAACTCGCATTTTTGGGAGCAGGCCGCAAAAGCACAGGATTGCTTCAGGCCCTATTTTGGTTCCGGGGTGGCAGGCTGAGTCTGTGGTTAATTCTTCTTCCTGATGGGAAAATAGAGTGACCTGTGCCTGTCCCAAAACCTAGAGCTAGTCTCTCATTGGTTCCCCCTCTTCCCGTTCATCCTCAGGACAAATGGCTACCTGTACGGAACAGGAGGTGAAAGGTGCTGATTCTCCAAGGAGGGAGATTGCTAGTAAAGCGGTTGGAATGGCGAACTCGAGCACAAGGAGATGAGAAATGAGGTGCGTTTTAGAAACCTTTCCCGATCACACGGTGTACCATCTTCTGGGTTTCTCCTGCATGTTTTCGATGTAGGAAGATGCCCTTGAACCTGGAGATTTGGGACCCAAGGGATGGGTACCACGCAGTATTACTTTAAAGGGTCTGCGTTTGCTCACCCAACCTCACCAATCCTCTCAGCCCCAAGAGTGTTCACCCTTATGTCTCAATCAGCAGTGGGTCTAGATATGGTCAATCCAGGTGGCATCACAGCCCCTGAACGAATTTTGTAAGAATTTGTCTCTCTTTCACTGTCTTTGTTTCACGGGTTTTTAAAAGTAGTTGATTTTTATAATGGGGTTTAGCTGCTTTTCACTGCTGTGTTTAGGCCGCTTTACTCCCACTTGACTCACTTACAGAGGGATATCAACACATAGGTATTAAGATTCTTACTAGTCAGATATATTCTTGGGCGTTGAATAGGGGGTGTTGAGTTCAGTTCACTGAGCAAGGAGTAGGTCTTATCTATTACATATTGGGTTTATGGAACGGTATCTGAGCTAATTTGAAACCTTTGTTTTATGCATCACCCCACCTCACCTTTCCCGTTAAGCAGCCATAGTGTGTTTTCTAAACGTGTGAATCTGTTCTGTTTTGTAATTCAGTTCAAGTGTAGCGGTTTTTACATTCCCTCTATAAGTGATATCTTATGATAAGTGTCTTTTTCTGTGTGACTATTTCACTTAGAATCGTCGTACCTAAATCCACTCCTCATGCTGCTACTAGCCTTATGACGTTGATGTCATGGCTGAGTGATATTCCATTGTACATAAGGACCACAACTTCTTTATCCATTTTTCTCTTTCCTGGGATATTTAAGGTGTAACGAAGTGGAGGTTCTTGTCAACAGAGCAGCCCTAATCTTTGGGGTGCCTGTGTCTTGCTGATTTTTAGTTTTCCCAATTTATACGCCCATGAGTGGAAGTGCCCTATGCTCTCTAAGCTGAGTTTTTTAGATGTTTCAGGACACACCGTACACTTCTCCAGAGTGGTTGTTGGCAATTGACATCCCGCCCATCAGCGTAGGAAGGCTCCCGTTTCTCCATGGCCTGTCCTGCATTCCTGGTTTTGACAGTTTATTCAGCACGGCCCTTTTGACCGATGGGAAGCAAGACTTCTTTGTAGCGCTGATTTGCCTTTCCAGGTTGCTTGGTTGGCCAAAAAGGGCGTATGCGTTTTTTCCTGAATATATTCAGGAAAAAACGCATACGCCCTTTTTGGCCAAGGGCATCATTGTCGAGGTTTTGCCGCTTTTCCTGTGCTTTAAAGGCGATTCGAATCTACCTCCTGAAATCAGTTTCCTGCAATTCTGCCTTGCTTTCAAATCCTCTTCGTTGCCTTCCCTCAATATATTTGTGGACGAGAGTTATCATTGATAACTCTGCAGGTTTGTGAATTGCAGTGTCCCTGAGCTACGTTTTTCAACTCGCATTTTTGGGAGCAGGCCGCAAAAGCGCAAGATTGCTTCAGGCCCTATTCTGGTTCCAGGGGGGGAAAGGCTGAGCCTGTGGTTATTTCTTCTTCCTGATGGGAAAATAGAGTGACCTGTGCCTGTCCCAAAACCTAGAGCTAGTCTCTCATTGGTTCCCCCTCTTCCCGTTCATCCTCAGGACAAATGGCTACCTGTACGGAACAGGAGGTGAAAGGTGCTGATTCTCCAAGGAGGGAGATTGCTAGTAAAGGGGTTGGAATGGCGAACCCGAGCACAAGGAGATGAGAAATGAGGTGCGTTTTGGAAACCTTTCCCGATCACACGGTGTACCATCTTCTGGGTTTCTCATGCATGTTTTCGATGTAGGAAGATGCCCTTGAACCTGGAGATTTGGGACCCATGGGATGGGTACCCCGCAGTATTACTTTAAAGGGTCTGCGTTTGCTCACCCAACCTCACCAAAACTCTAAGCCGCAAGAGTGTCCACTCTTATGTCTCAATCAGCTGTGGGTCTAGATATGGTCAATCCAGGTGGCATCACAGCCCCTGAACGAATTTTGTAAGAATTTCTCTCTCTTTCACTGTCTTTGTTTCACGGAGTTTTAAAAGTAATTGAATTTAATAATGGCGTTTAGCTGCGTTTCACTGCTGTGTTTATGCCGCTTTACACCCACTTCACTCACTTAGAGAGAGATATCAATACATAGGTTTTAAGATTCTTACTAGTCAGATATATTCTTGGGCGTTGAATAGGGGGTGTTGAGTCCAGTTCACTGAGCAAGGAGTAGGTCTTGTCTATTACATATTGGGTTTACGGAACGGTATCTGATCTATTTTGAAACCCTTGTTTTATGCGTCACCCCACCTAACCTTTCCCGATAAGCAGCCATAGTGTGTTTTCTAAACGTGTGACTCTGTTCTGTTTTGTAATTCAGTTCAAGTGTAGCGGTTTTTACATTCCCTCTATAAGTGATATCTTATCATAGGTGTCTCTTTCTGTGTGACTTATTTCACTTAGAATCGTAGTACCTAAATCCACTCATCATGCTGCTACTAGCCTTATGACGTTGATTTCATGGCTGAGTGATATTCCATTGTACATAAGGACCACAACGTCTTTATCCATTTTTCTCTTTCCTGGGATATTTAAGGTGTATCGATGTGGAGGTTCTTGTCAACAGAGCAACCCTAAACTTTGGGGTGCCTGTGTCTTGCTGATTTTCAGTTTTCCCAATTTATACGCCCATGAGTGGAAGTGCCCTATGCTCTGTAAGCTGAGTTTTTTAGATGTTTCAGGACACACCGTACACTTCTCCAGAGTGGCTGTTGGCAATTGACATCCCAGCCATCAGCGTAGCAAGGCTCCCGTTTCTCCATGGCCTGTCCTGCATTCCTGGTTTTGACACTTTATTCAGCATGGCCCTTTTGACCGATGGGAAGCGAGACTTCTTTGTAGCGCTGATTTGCCTTTCCAGGTTGCTTGGTTGGCCAAAAAGGGCGTATGCGTTTTTTCCTGAATATATTCAGGAAAAAACGCATACGCCCTTTTTGGCCAAGGGCATCATTGCCGAGGTTTTGCCGCTTTTCCTGTGCTTTAAAGGCGATTCGAATCTACCTCCTGCAATCTGTTTCCTGCAATTCTGCCTTGCTTTCAAATCCTCTTCGTTGCCTTCCCTCAATATATTTGTGGACGAGAGTTATCATTTATAACTCTGCAGGTTTGTGAATTGCAGTGCCCCTGAGCTCCATTTTTCAACTCGCTTTCTTGGGAGCTGGCCGCAAAAGCGCAGGATTGCTTCAGGCCCTATTCTGGTTCCGGGCGGCAGGCTGAGCCTGTGGTTAATTCTTCTTCCTGATGGGAAAACAGAGTGACCTGTGCCTGTCCCAACACCTAGAGCTAGTCTCTCATTGGTTCCCCCTCTTCCCGTTCATCCTCAGAACAAATGGCAACCTGTACGG
>NW_027175608.1:0-95660 GCF_028021215.1 Eschrichtius robustus
GAGTTATCATTTATAACTCTGCGGGTTTGTGAATTGCAGTTTCCCTGAGCTCCAGTTTTCAACTGTCTTTTTTGGGAGTTGGCCGCAAAAGCGCGGGATTGCCTCAGGCCCTATTCTGCTTCTGGGCGGCAGGCTGAGCCTGTGGTTAATTCTTCTTCCTGTTGGGAAAATAGAGTGACCTGTGCCTGTCCCAACACCTAGATCTAGTCTCTCATTGGTTGCCCCTCTTCCCGTTCATCCTCAGGACAAATTGCAACCTGTAGGGAACAGGAGGTTAAAGGTGCTGATTCTCCAAGTAGGGAGATTGCTAGTAAAGTAGCTGGAATGGCGAAACCGAGCACAAGGAGATGAGAAATGAGGTGCGTTTTAGAAACCTTTCAAAATCACACGGTGTACCATCTTCTGGGTTTCTCATGCATGTTTTCGATGTAGGAAGATGCCCTTGAACCTGGAGATTTGGGACCCATGGGATGGGTACCACGCAGTATTACTTTAAAGGGTCTGCGTTTGCTCACCCAACCTCACCCAACCTCTCAGCCCCAAGAGTGTCCACCCTTATGTCTCATCCAGGTGTGGGTCTAGATATGGTCAATCCAGGTTGCATCACAGCCTCTGAACGAATTTTGTAAGAATTTCTCTCTCTTTCACTGTCTTTGTTTTACGGGTTTTTAAAAGTAATTTATTTTCATAATGGGGTTTAGCTGCTTTTCATGGTTGTGTTAATGCGGCTTTACACCCACTTGACTCACTTCCAGACAGATATCAATACATAGGTTTTAAGATTCTTACTAGTGACATATATTCTTGTGCGGGGAATAGGGGGTGTTGAGTCCAGTTCACTGAGCAAGGAGTAGGTCTTGTCTATTACATATTGGGTGTATGGAACGGTATCTGAGCGAATTTGAAACCCTTGTTTTATGCATCACCCCACCTCACCATTCCCGTTAAGCAGCCATAGTTTGTTTTCTAAACGTGTGACTCTGTTCTGTTTTGTAATTCAGTTCAAGTGTAGCGGTTTTTACATTCCCTCTATAAGTGATAGCTTATGATAAGTGTCTTTTTCTGTGTGACTTATTTCACTTAGAATCGTCGTACCTAACTCCACTCATCTTGCTTCTACTAGCCTTATGAGACATTGATTTCATGTCTGAGTGATATTCCATTGTACATAAGGACCACAACTTCTTTATCCATTTTTCTCTTTCCTGGGATATTTAAGGTGTCATGAAGTGGAGGTTCTTGTCAACAGAGCAGCCCTAAACTTTCCGGTGCCTGTGTCTTGCTGATTTTTAGTTTTTCCAATTTATACGCCCATGAGTGGACGTGCCCTATGCTCCCTAAGCTGTTTTTTTTTCCATGTTTCAGGACACAACGTACACTTCTCCAGAGTGGCTGTTGGCAATTTACATCCCGCCCATCAGTGTAACAAGGCTGCCATTTCTCCATGGCCTGTCCTGCATTTCTGGTTTTGACACTTTTTGCAGTATGGCCCTTTTGACCGATGGGAAGCGAGACTTCTTTGTAGCGCTGATTTGCCTTTCCAGGTTGCTTGGTTGGCCAAAAAGGGCGTATGCGTTTTTTCCTGAATATATTTAGGAAAAAACGCATACGCCCTTTTTGGCCAAGGGCATCATTGTGGACGTTTTGCCGCTTTTCATGCGCTTTAAAGGCGATTCGTATCTACCTCCTGAAATCTGTTTCCTGCAATTCTGCCTTGCTTTCAAATCCTCTTCGTTGCCTTCCCTCAATATATCTGTGGATGAGAGTTATCATTTATAACTCTGCGGGTTTGTGAATTGCAGTTTCCCTGAGCTCCATTTTTCAACTGTCTTTTTTGGGAGCTGGCCGCAAAAGCGCGGGATTGCCTCAGGCCCTATTCTGCTTCTGGGCGGCAGGCTGAGCCTGTGGTTAATTCTTCTTCCTGTTGGGAAAATAGAGTGACCTGTGCCTGTCCCAACACCTAGATCTAGTCTCTCATTGGTTGCCCCTCTTCCCGTTCATCCTCAGGACAAATTGCAACCTGTAGGGAACAGGAGGTTAAAGGTGCTGATTCTCCAAGTAGGGAGATTGCTAGTAAAGTAGCTGGAATGGCGAAACCGAGCACAAGGAGATGAGAAATGAGGTGCGTTTTAGAAACCTTTCAAAATCACACGGTGTACCATCTTCTGGGTTTCTCATGCATGTTTTCGATGTAGGAAGATGCCCTTGAACCTGGAGATTTGGGACCCATGGGATGGGTACCACGCAGTATTACTTTAAAGGGTCTGCGTTTGCTCACCCAACCTCACCCAACCTCTCAGCCCCAAGAGTGTCCACCCTTATGTCTCATCCAGCTGTGGGTCTAGATATGGTCAATCCAGGTTGCATCACAGCCTCTGAACGAATTTTGTAAGAATTTCTCTCTCATTCACTGTCTTTGTTTTACGGGTTTTTAAAAGTAATTTATTTTTATAATGGGGTTTAGCTGCTTTTCATGGTTGTGTTTATGCGGCTTTACACCCACTTGACTCACTTCCAGACAGATATCAATACATAGGTTTTAAGATTCTTACTAGTCACATATATTCTTGTGCGGGAAATAGGGGGTGTTGAGTCCAGTTCACTGAGCAAGGAGTAGGTCTTGTCTATTACATATTGGGTGTATGGAACGGTATCTGAGCGAATTTGAAACCCTTGTTTTATGCATCTCCCCACCTCACCTTTACTGTTAAGCAGATATAGTGTGTTTTCTAAACGTGTGACTCTGTTCTGTTTTGTAATTCAGTTCAAGTGTAGCGGTTTTTACATTCCCTCTATAAGTGATAGCTTATGATAAGTGTCTTTTTCTGTGTGACTTATTTCACTTAGAATCGTCGTACCTAACTCCACTCATCTTGCTTCTACTAGCCTTATGAGACATTGATTTCATGTCTGAGGGATATTCCATTGTACATAAGGACCACAACTTCTTTATCCATTTTTCTCTTTCCTGGGATATTTAAGGTGTCATGAAGTGGAGGTTCTTGTCAACAGAGCAGCCCTAAACTTTCCGGTGCCTGTGTCTTGCTGATTTTTAGTTTTTCCAATTTATACGCCCATGAGTGGACGTGCCCTATGCTCCCTAAGCTGTTTTTTTTCCATGTTTCAGGACACAACGTACACTTCTCCAGAGTGGCTGTTGGCAATTTACATCCCGCCCATCTGTGTAGCAAGGCTGCCATTTCTCCATGGCCTGTCCTGCATTTCTGGTTTTGACACTTTTTGCAGCATGGCCCTTTTCACCGATGGGAAGCGAGACTTCTTTGTAGCGCTGATTTGCCTTTCCAGGTTGCTTGGTTGGCCAAAAAGGGCGTATGCGTTTTTTCCTGAATATATTCAGGAAAAAACGCATACGCCCTTTTTGGCCAAGGGCATCATTGTCGACGTTTTGCCGCTTTTCATGTGCTTTAAAGGCGATTCGTATCTACCTCCTGAAATCTGTTTCCTGCAATTCTGCCTTGCTTTCAAATCCTCTTCGTTGCCTTCCCTCAATATATCTGTGGATGAGAGTTATCATTTATAACTCTGCGGGTTTGTGAATTGCAGTTTCCCTGAGCTCCATTTTTCAACTGTCTTTTTTGGGAGCTGGCCGCAAAAGCGCGGGATTGCCTCAGGCCCTATTCTGCTTCTGGGCGGCAGGCTGAGCCTGTGGTTAATTCTTCTTCCTGTTGGGAAAATAGAGTGACCTGTGCCTGTCCCAACACCTAGATCTAGTCTCTCATTGGTTGCCCCTCTTCCCGTTCATCCTCAGGACAAATTGCAACCTGTAGGGAACAGGAGGTTAAAGGTGCTGATTCTCCAAGTAGGGAGATTGCTAGTAAAGTAGCTGGAATGGCGAAACCGAGCACAAGGAGATGAGAAATGAGGTGCGTTTTAGAAACCTTTCAAAATCACACGGTGTACCATCTTCTGGGTTTCTCATGCATGTTTTCGATGTAGGAAGATGCCCTTGAACCTGGAGATTTGGGACCCATGGGATGGGTACCACGCAGTATTACTTTAAAGGGTCTGCGTTTGCTCACCCAACCTCACCCAACCTCTCAGCCCCAAGAGTGTCCACCCTTATGTCTCATCCAGCTGTGGGTCTTGATATGGTCAATCCAGGTTGCATCACAGCCTCTGAACGAATTTTGTAAGAATTTCTCTCTCTTTCACTGTCTTTGTTTTATGGGTTTTTAAAAGTAATTTATTTTTATAATGGGGTTTAGCTGCTTTTCATGGCTGTGTTTATGCGGCTTTACACCCACTTGACTCACTTCCAGAGAGATATCAATACATAGGTTTTAAGATTCTTACTAGTCACATATATTCTTGTGTGGTGAATAGGGGGTGTTGAGTCCAGTTCACTGAGCAAGGAGTAGGTCTTGTCTATTACATATTGGGTGTATGGAACGGTATCTGAGCGAATTTGAAACCCTTGTTTTATGCATCACCCCACCTCACCATTCCCGTTAAGCAGCCATAGTGTGTTTTCTAAACGTGTGACTCTGTTCTGTTTTGTAATTCAGTTCAATTGTAGCTGTTTTTACATTCCCTCTATAAGTGATAGCTTATGATAAGTGTCTTTTTCTGTGTGACTTATTTCACTTAGAATCGTCGTACCTAACTCCACTCATCTTGCTTCTACTAGCCTTATGAGACATTGATTTCATGTCTGAGTGATATTCCATTGTACATAAGGACCACAACTTCTTTATCCATTTTTCTCTTTCCTGGGATATTTAAGGTGTCATGAAGTGGAGGTTCTTGTCAACAGAGCAGCCCTAAACTTTCCGGTGCCTGTGTCTTGCTGATTTTTAGTTTTTCCAATTTATACGCCCATGAGTGGACGTGCCCTATGCTCCCTAAGCTGTTTTTTTTCCATGTTTCAGGACACAACGTACACTTCTCCAGAGTGGCTGTTGGCAATTTACATCCCGCCCATCAGTGTAGCAAGGCTGCCATTTCTCCATGGCCTGTCCTGCATTTCTGGTTTTGACACTTTTTGCAGCATGGCCCTTTTCACCGATGGGAAGCGAGACTTCTTTGTAGCGCTGATTTGCCTTTCCAGGTTGCTTGGTTGGCCAAAAAGGGCGTATGCGTTTTTTCCTGAATATATTCAGGAAAAAACGCATACGCCCTTTTTGGCCAAGGGCATCATTGTCGACGTTTTGCCGCTTTTCATGTGCTTTAAAGGCGATTCGTATCTACCTCCTGAAATCTGTTTCCTGCAATTCTGCCTTGCTTTCAAATCCTCTTCGTTGCCTTCCCTCAATATATCTGTGGATGAGAGTTATCATTTATAACTCTGCGGGTTTGTGAATTGCAGTTTCCCTGAGCTCCATTTTTCAACTGTCTTTTTTGGGAGCTGGCCGCAAAAGCGCGGGATTGCCTCAGGCCCTATTCTGCTTCTGGGCGGCAGGCTGAGCCTGTGGTTAATTCTTCTTCCTGTTGGGAAAATAGAGTGACCTGTGCCTGTCCCAACACCTAGATCTAGTCTCTCATTGGTTGCCCCTCTTCCCGTTCATCCTCAGGACAAATTGCAACCTGTAGGGAACAGGAGGTTAAAGGTGCTGATTCTCCAAGTAGGGAGATTGCTAGTAAAGTAGCTGGAATGGCGAAACCGAGCACAAGGAGATGAGAAATGAGGTGCGTTTTAGAAACCTTTCAAAATCACACGGTGTACCATCTTCTGGGTTTCTCATGCATGTTTTCGATGTAGGAAGATGCCCTTGAACCTGGAGATTTGGGACCCATGGGATGGGTACCACGCAGTATTACTTTAAAGGGTCTGCGTTTGCTCACCCAACCTCACCCAACCTCTCAGCCCCAAGAGTGTCCACCCTTATGTCTCATCCAGCTGTGGGTCTAGATATGGTCAATCCAGGTTGCATCACAGCCTCTGAACGAATTTTGTAAGAATTTCTCTCTCTTTCACTGTCTTTGTTTTACGGGTTTTTAAAAGTAATTTATTTTTATAATGGGGTTTAGCTGCTTTTCATGGTTGTGTTTATGCGGCTTTACACCCACTTGACTCACTTCCAGACAGATATCAATACATAGGTTTTAAGATTCTTACTAGTCACATATATTCTTGTGCGGGGAATAGGGGGTGTTGAGTCCAGTTCACTGAGCAAGGAGTAGGTCTTGTCTATTACATATTGGGTGTATGGAACGGTATCTGAGCGAATTTGAAACCCTTGTTTTATGCATCACCCCACCTCACCATTCCCGTTAAGCAGCCATAGTGTGTTTTCTAAACGTGTGACTCTGTTCTGTTTTGTAATTCAGTTCAAGTGTAGCGGTTTTTACATTCCCTCTATAAGTGATAGCTTATGATAAGTGTCTTTTTCTGTGTGACTTATTTCACTTAGAATCGTCGTACCAAACTCCACTCATCTTGCTTCTACTAGCCTTATGACATTGATTTCATGTCTGAGTGATATTCCATTGTACATAAGGACCACAACTTCTTTATCCATTTTTCTCTTTCCTGGGATATTTAAGGTGTCATGAAGTGGAGGTTCTTGTCAACAGAGCCGCCCTAAACTTTCCGGTGCCTGTGTCTTGCTGATTTTTAGTTTTTCCAATTTATACGCCCATGAGTGGACGTGCCCTATGCTCCCTAAGCTGTTTTTTTTTCCATGTTTCAGGACACAACGTACACTTCTCCAGAGTGGCTGTTGGCAATTTACATCCCGCCCATCAGTGTAGCAAGGCTGCCATTTCTCCATGGCCTGTCCTGCATTTCTGGTTTTGACACTTTTTGCAGCATGGCCCTTTTGACCGATGGGAAGCGAGACTTCTTTGTAGCGCTGATTTGCCTTTCCAGGTTGCTTGGTTGGCCAAAAAGGGCGTATGCGTTGTTTCCTGAATATATTCAGGAAAAAACGCATACGCCCTTTTTGGCCAAGGGCATCATTGTGGACGTTTTGCCGCTTTTCATGTGCTTTAAAGGCGATTCGTATCTACCTCCTGAAATCTGTTTCCTGCAATTCTGCCTTGCTTTCAAATCCTCTTCGTTGCCTTCCCTCAATATATCTGTGGATGAGAGTTATCATTTATAACTCTGCGGGTTTGTGAATTGCAGTTTCCCTGAGCTCCATTTTTCAACTGTCTTTTTTGGGAGCTGGCCGCAAAAGCGCGGGATTGCCTCAGGCCCTATTCTGTTTCTGGGCGGTAGGCTGAGCCTGTGGTTAATTCTTCTTCCTGTTGGGAAAATAGAGTGACCTGTGCCTGTCCCAACACCTAGATCTAGTCTCTCATTGGTTGCCCCTCTTCCCGTTCATCCTCAGGACAAATTGCAACCTGTAGGGAACAGGAGGTTAAAGGTGCTGATTCTCCAAGTAGGGAGATTGCTAGTAAAGTAGCTGGAATGGCGAAACCGAGCACAAGGAGATGAGAAATGAGGTGCGTTTTAGAAACCTTTCAAAATCACACGGTGTACCATCTTCTGGGTTTCTCATGCATGTTTTCGATGTAGGAACATGCCCTTGAACCTGGAGATTTGGGACCCATGGGATGGGTACCACGCAGTATTACTTTAAAGGGTCTGCGTTTGCTCACCCAACCTCACCCAACCTCTCAGCCCCAAGAGTGTCCACCCTTATGTCTCATCCAGCTGTGGGTCTTGATATGGTCAATCCAGGTTGCATCACAGCCTCTGAACGAATTTTGTAAGAATTTCTCTCTCTTTCACTGTCTTTGTTTTATGGGTTTTTAAAAGTAATTTATTTTTATAATGGGGTTTAGCTGCTTTTCATGGCTGTGTTTATGCGGCTTTACACCCACTTGACTCACTTCCAGAGAGATATCAATACATAGGTTTTAAGATTCTTACTAGTCACATATATTCTTGTGTGGTGAATAGGGGGTGTTGAGTCCAGTTCACTGAGCAAGGAGTAGGTCTTGTCTATTACATATTGGGTGTATGGAACGGTATCTGAGCGAATTTGAAACCCTTGTTTTATGCATCACCCCACCTCACCATTCCCGTTAAGCAGCCATAGTGTGTTTTCTAAACGTGTGACTCTGTTCTGTTTTGTAATTCAGTTCAATTGTAGCTGTTTTTACATTCCCTCTATAAGTGATAGCTTATGATAAGTGTCTTTTTCTGTGTGACTTATTTCACTTAGAATCGTCGTACCTAACTCCACTCATCTTGCTTCTACTAGCCTTATGAGACATTGATTTCATGTCTGAGTGATATTCCATTGTACATAAGGACCACAACTTCTTTATCCATTTTTCTCTTTCCTGGGATATTTAAGGTGTCATGAAGTGGAGGTTCTTGTCAACAGAGCAGCCCTAAACTTTCCGGTGCCTGTGTCCTGCTGATTTTTAGTTTTTCCAATTTATACGCCCATGAGTGGACGTGCCCTATGCTCCCTAAGCTGTTTTTTTTCCATGTTTCAGGACACAACGTACACTTCTCCAGAGTGGCTGTTGGCAATTTACATCCCGCCCATCAGTGTAGCAAGGCTGCCATTTCTCCATGGCCTGTCCTGCATTTCTGGTTTTGACACTTTTTGCAGCATGGCCCTTTTCACCGATGGGAAGCGAGACTTCTTTGTAGCGCTGATTTGCATTTCCAGGTTGCTTGGTTGGCCAAAAAGGGCGTATGCGTTTTTTCCTGAATATATTCAGGAAAAAACGCATACGCCCTTTTTGGCCAAGGGCATCATTGTCGACGTTTTGCCGCTTTTCATGTGCTTTAAAGGCGATTCGTATCTACCTCCTGAAATCTGTTTCCTGCAATTCTGCCTTGCTTTCAAATCCTCTTCGTTGCCTTCCCTCAATATATCTGTGGATGAGAGTTATCATTTATAACTCTGCGGGTTTGTGAATTGCAGTTTCCCTGAGCTCCATTTTTCAACTGTCTTTTTTGGGAGCTGGCCGCAAAAGCGCGGGATTGCCTCAGGCCCTATTCTGCTTCTGGGCGGCAGGCTGAGCCTGTGGTTAATTCTTCTTCCTGTTGGGAAAATAGAGTGACCTGTGCCTGTCCCAACACCTAGATCTAGTCTCTCATTGGTTGCCCCTCTTCCCGTTCATCCTCAGGACAAATTGCAACCTGTAGGGAACAGGAGGTTAAAGGTGCTGATTCTCCAAGTAGGGAGATTGCTAGTAAAGTAGCTGGAATGGCGAAACCGAGCACAAGGAGATGAGAAATGAGGTGCGTTTTAGAAACCTTTCAAAATCACACGGTGTACCATCTTCTGGGTTTCTCATGCATGTTTTCGATGTAGGAAGATGCCCTTGAACCTGGAGATTTGGGACCCATGGGATGGGTACCACGCAGTATTACTTTAAAGGGTCTGCGTTTGCTCACCCAACCTCACCCAACCTCTCAGCCCCAAGAGTGTCCACCCTTATGTCTCATCCAGGTGTGGGTCTAGATATGGTCAATCCAGGTTGCATCACAGCCTCTGAACGAATTTTGTAAGAATTTCTCTCTCTTTCACTGTCTTTGTTTTACGGGTTTTTAAAAGTAATTTATTTTTATAATGGGGTTTAGCTGCTTTTCATGGTTGTGTTTATGCGGCTTTACACCCACTTGACTCACTTCCAGACAGATATCAATACATAGGTTTTAAGATTCTTACTAGTCACATATATTCTTGTGCGGGGAATAGGGGGTGTTGAGTCCAGTTCACTGAGCAAGGAGTAGGTCTTGTCTATTACATATTGGGTGTATGGAACGGTATCTGAGCGAATTTGAAACCCTTGTTTTATGCATCACCCTACCTCACCATTCCCGTTAAGCAGCCATAGTGTGTTTTCTAAACGTGTGACTCTGTTCTGTTTTGTAATTCAGTTCAAGTGTAGCGGTTTTTACATTCCCTCTATAAGTGATAGCTTATGATAAGTGTCTTTTTCTGTGTGACTTATTTCACTTAGAATCGTCGTACCTAACTCCACTCATCTTGCTTCTACTAGCCTTATGACATTGATTTCATGTCTGAGTGATATTCCATTGTACATAAGGACCACAACTTCTTTATCCATTTTTCTCTTTCCTGGGATATTTAAGGTGTCATGAAGTGGAGGTTCTTGTCAACAGAGCCGCCCTAAACTTTCCGGTGCCTGTGTCTTGCTGATTTTTACTTTTTCCAATTTATACGCCCATGAGTGGACGTGCCCTATGCTCCCTAAGCTGTCTTTTTTCCATGTTTCAGGACACAACGTACACTTCTCCAGAGTGGCTGTTGGCAATTTACATCCCGCCCATCAGTGTAGCAAGGCTGCCATTTCTCCATGGCCTGTCCTGCATTTCTGGTTTTGACACTTTTTGCAGCATGGCCCTTTTGACCGATGGGAAGCGAGACTTCTTTGTAGCGCTGATTTGCCTTTCCAGGTTGCTTGGTTGGCCAAAAAGGGCGTATGCGTTTTTTCCTGAATATATTCAGGAAAAAACGCATACGCCCTTTTTGGCCAAGGGCATCATTGTGGACGTTTTGCCGCTTTTCATGTGCTTTAAAGGCGATTCGTATCTACCTCCTGAAATCTGTTTCCTGCAATTCTGCCTTGCTTTCAAATCCTCTTCGTTGCCTTCCCTCAATATATCTGTGGATGAGAGTTATCATTTATAACTCTGCGGGTTTGTGAATTGCAGTTTCCCTGAGCTCCATTTTTCAACTGTCTTTTTTGGGAGCTGGCCGCAAAAGCGCGGGATTGCCTCAGGCCCTATTCTGTTTCTGGGCGGCAGGCTGAGCCTGTGGTTAATTCTTCTTCCTGTTGGGAAAATAGAGTGACCTGTGCCTGTCCCAACACCTAGATCTAGTCTCTCATTGGTTGCCCCTCTTCCCGTTCATCCTCAGGACAAATTGCAACCTGTAGGGAACAGGAGGTTAAAGGTGCTGATTCTCCAAGTAGGGAGATTGCTAGTAAAGTAGCTGGAATGGTGAAACCGAGCACAAGGAGATGAGAAATGAGGTGCGTTTTAGAAACCTTTCAAAATCATATGGTGTACCATCTTCTGGTTTTCTCATGCATGTTTTCGATGTAGGAAGATGCCCTTGAACCTGGAGATTTGGGACCCATGGGATGGGTACCACGCAGTATTACTTTAAAGGGTCTGCGTTTGCTCACCCAACCTCACCCAACCTCTCAGCCCCAAGAGTGTCCACCCTTATGTCTCATCCAGGTGTGGGTCTAGATATGGTCAATCCAGGTTGCATCACAGCCTCTGAACGAATTTTGTAAGAATTTGTCTCTCTTTCACTGTCTTTGTTTTACGGGTTTTTAAAAGTAATTTATTTTCATAATGGGGTTTAGCTGCTTTTCATGGTTGTGTTAATGCGGCTTTACACCCACTTGACTCACTTCCAGACAGATATCAATACATAGGTTTTAAGATTCTTACTAGTGACATATATTCTTGTGCGGGGAATAGGGGGTGTTGAGTCCAGTTCACTGAGCAAGGAGTAGGTCTTGTCTATTACATATTGGGTGTATGGAACGGTATCTGAGCGAATTTGAAACCCTTGTTTTATGCATCACCCCACCTCACCATTCCCGTTAAGCAGCCATAGTTTGTTTTCTAAACGTGTGACTCTGTTCTGTTTTGTAATTCAGTTCAAGTGTAGCGGTTTTTACATTCCCTCTATAAGTGATAGCTTATGATAAGTGTCTTTTTCTGTGTGACTTATTTCACTTAGAATCGTCGTACCTAACTCCACTCATCTTGCTTCTACTAGCCTTATGAGACATTGATTTCATGTCTGAGTGATATTCCATTGTACATAAGGACCACAACTTCTTTATCCATTTTTCTCTTTCCTGGGATATTTAAGGTGTCATGAAGTGGAGGTTCTTGTCAACAGAGCAGCCCTAAACTTTCCGGTGCCTGTGTCTTGCTGATTTTTAGTTTTTCCAATTTATACGCCCATGAGTGGACGTGCCCTATGCTCCCTAAGCTGTTTTTTTTTCCATGTTTCAGGACACAACGTACACTTCTCCAGAGTGGCTCTTGGCAATTTACATCCCGCCAATCAGTGTAGCAAGGCTGCCATTTCTCCATGGCCTGTCCTGCATTTCTGGTTTTGACACTTTTTGCAGTATGGCCCTTTAGACCGATGGGAAGCGAGACTTCTTTGTAGCGCTGATTTGCCTTTCCAGGTTGCTTGGTTGGCCAAAAAGGGCGTATGCGTTTTTTCCTGAATATATTCAGGAAAAAACGCATACGCCCTTTTTGGCCAAGGGCATCATTGTCGACGTTTTGCCGCTTTTCATGTGCTTTAAAGGCGATTCGTATCTACCTCCTGAAATCTGTTTCCTGCAATTCTGCCTTGCTTTCAAATCCTCTTCGTTGCCTTCCCTCAATATATCTGTGGATGAGAGTTATCATTTATAACTCTGCGGGTTTGTGAATTGCAGTTTCCCTGAGCTCCATTTTTCAACTGTCTTTTTTGGGAGCTGGCCGCAAAAGCGCGGGATTGCCTCAGGCCCTATTCTGCTTCTGGGCGGCAGGCTGAGCCTGTGGTTAATTCTTCTTCCTGTTGGGAAAATAGAGTGACCTGTGCCTGTCCCAACACCTAGATCTAGTCTCTCATTGGTTGCCCCTCTTCCCGTTCATCCTCAGGACAAATTGCAACCTGTAGGGAACAGGAGGTTAAAGGTGCTGATTCTCCAAGTAGGGAGATTGCTAGTAAAGTAGCTGGAATGGCGAAACCGAGCACAAGGAGATGAGAAATGAGGTGCGTTTTAGAAACCTTTCAAAATCACACGGTGTACCATCTTCTGGGTTTCTCATGCATGTTTTCGATGTAGGAAGATGCCCTTGAACCTGGAGATTTGGGACCCATGGGATGGGTACCACGCAGTATTACTTTAAAGGGTCTGCGTTTGCTCACCCAACCTCACCCAACCTCTCAGCCCCAAGAGTGTCCACCCTTATGTCTCATCCAGCTGTGGGTCTAGATATGGTCAATCCAGGTTGCATCACAGCCTCTGAACGAATTTTGTAAGAATTTCTCTCTCATTCACTGTCTTTGTTTTACGGGTTTTTAAAAGTAATTTATTTTTATAATGGGGTTTAGCTGCTTTTCATGGTTGTGTTTATGCGGCTTTACACCCACTTGACTCACTTCCAGACAGATATCAATACATAGGTTTTAAGATTCTTACTAGTCACATATATTCTTGTGCGGGAAATAGGGGGTGTTGAGTCCAGTTCACTGAGCAAGGAGTAGGTCTTGTCTATTACATATTGGGTGTATGGAACGGTATCTGAGCGAATTTGAAACCCTTGTTTATGCATCTCCCCACCTCACCTTTACTGTTAAGCAGATATAGTGTGTTTTCTAAACGTGTGACTCTGTTCTGTTTTGTAATTCAGTTCAAGTGTAGCGGTTTTTACATTCCCTCTATAAGTGATAGCTTATGATAAGTGTCTTTTTCTGTGTGACTTATTTCACTTAGAATCGTCGTACCTAACTCCACTCATCTTGCTTCTACTAGCCTTATGAGACATTGATTTCATGTCTGAGTGATATTCCATTGTACATAAGGACCACAACTTCTTTATCCATTTTTCTCTTTCCTGGGATATTTAAGGTGTCATGAAGTGGAGGTTCTTGTCAACAGAGCAGCCCTAAACTTTCCGGTGCCTGTGTCTTGCTGATTTTTAGTTTTTCCAATTTATACGCCCATGAGTGGACATGCCCTATGCTCCCTAAGCTGTTTTTTTTCCATGTTTCAGGACACAACGTACACTTCTCCAGAGTGGCTGTTGTCAATTTACATCCCGCCCATCAGTGTAGCAAGGCTGCCATTTCTCCATGGCCTGTCCTGCATTTCTGGTTTTGACACTTTTTGCAGCATGGCCCTTTTCACCGATGGGAAGCGAGACTTCTTTGTAGCGCTGATTTGCCTTTCCAGGTTGCTTGGTTGGCCAAAAAGGGCGTATGCGTTTTTTCCTGAATATATTCAGGAAAAAACGCATACGCCCTTTTTGGCCAAGGACATCATTGTGGACGTTTTGCCGCTTTTCATGTGCTTTAAAGGCGATTCGTATCTACCTCCTGAAATCTGTTTCCTGCAATTCTGCCTTGCTTTCAAATCCTCTTCGTTGCCTTCCCTCAATATATCTGTGGATGAGAGTTATCATTTATAACTCTGCGGGTTTGTGAATTGCAGTTTCCCTGAGCTCCATTTTTCAACTGTCTTTTTTGGGAGCTGGCCGCAAAAGCGCGGGATTGCCTCAGGCCCTATTCTGCTTCTGGGAAGCAGGCTGAGCCTGTGGTTAATTCTTCTTCCTGTTGGGAAAATAGAGTGACTTGTGCCTGTCCCAACACCTAGATCTAGTCTCTCATTGGTTGCCCCTCTTCCCGTTCATCCTCAGGACAAATTGCAACCTGTAGGGAACAGGAGGTTAAAGGTGCTGATTCTCCAAGTAGGGAGATTGCTAGTAAAGTAGCTGGAATGGCGAAACCGAGCACAAGGAGATGAGAAATGAGGTGCGTTTAGAAACCTTTCAAAATCACACGGTGTACCATCTTCTGGGTTTCTCATGCATGTTTTCGATGTAGGAAGATGCCCTTGAACCTGGAGATTTGGGACCCATGGGATGGGTACCACGCAGTATTACTTTAAAGGGTCTGCGTTTGCTCACCCAACCTCACCCAACCTCTCAGCCCCAAGAGTGTCCACCCTTATGTCTCATCCAGCTGTGGGTCTAGATATGGTCAATCCAGGTTGCATCACAGCCTCTGAACGAATTTTGTAAGAATTTCTCTCTCATTCACTGTCTTTGTTTTACGGGTTTTTAAAAGTAATTTATTTTTATAATGGGGTTTAGCTGCTTTTCATGGTTGTGTTTATGCGGCTTTACACCCACTTGACTCACTTCCAGACAGATATCAATACATAGGTTTTAAGATTCTTACTAGTCACATATATTCTTGTGCGGGAAATAGGGGGTGTTGAGTCCAGTTCACTGAGCAAGGAGTAGGTCTTGTCTATTACATATTGGGTGTATGGAACGGTATCTGAGCGAATTTGAAACCCTTGTTTTATGCATCTCCCCACCTCACCTTTACTGTTAAGCAGCTATAGTGTGTTTTCTAAACGTGTGACTCTGTTCTGTTTTGTAATTCAGTTCAAGTGTAGCGGTTTTTACATTCCCTCTATAAGTGATAGCTTATGATAAGTGTCTTTTTCTGTGTGACTTATTTCACTTAGAATCGTCGTACCTAACTCCACTCATCTTGCTTCTACTAGCCTTATGAGACATTGATTTCATGTCTGAGTGATATTCCATTGTACATAAGGACCACAACTTCTTTATCCATTTTTCTCTTTCCTGGGATATTTAAGGTGTCATGAAGTGGAGGTTCTTGTCAACAGAGCAGCCCTAAACTTTCCGGTGCCTGTGTCTTGCTGATTTTTAGTTTTTCCAATTTATACGCCCATGAGTGGACGTGCCCTATGCTCCCTAAGCTGTTTTTTTTCCATGTTTCAGGACACAACGTACACTTCTCCAGAGTGGCTGTTGGCAATTTACATCCCGCCCATCAGTGTAGCAAGGCTGCCATTTCTCCATGGCCTGTCCTGCATTTCTGGTTTTGACACTTTTTGCAGCATGGCCCTTTTGACCGATGGGAAGCGAGACTTCTTTGTAGCGCTGATTTGCCTTTCCAGGTTGCTTGGTTGGCCAAAAAGGGCGTATGCGTTTTTTCCTGAATATATTCAGGAAAAAACGCATACGCCCTTTTTGGCCAAGGGCATCATTGTCGACGTTTTGCCGCTTTTCATGTGCTTTAAAGGCGATTCGTATCTACCTCCTGAAATCTGTTTCCTGCAATTCTGCCTTGCTTTCAAATCCTCTTCGTTGCCTTCCCTCAATATATCTGTGGATGAGAGTTATCATTTATAACTCTGCGGGTTTGTGAATTGCAGTTTCCCTGAGCTCCATTTTTCAACTGTCTTTTTTGGGAGCTGGCCGCAAAAGCGCGGGATTGCCTCAGGCCCTATTCTGCTTCTGGGCGGCAGGCTGAGCCTGTGGTTAATTCTTCTTCCTGGTGGGAAAATAGAGTGACCTCTGCCTGTCCCAACACCTAGATCTAGTCTCTCATTGGTTGCCCCTCTTCCCGTTCATCCTCAGGACAAATTGCAACCTGTAGGGAACAGGAGGTTAAAGGTGCTATTTCTCCAAGTAGGGAGATTGCTAGTAAAGTAGCTGGAATGGCGAAACCGAGCACAAGGAGATGAGAAATGAGGTGCGTTTTAGGAACCTTTCAAAATCACACGGTGTACCATCTTCTGGGTTTCTCATGCATGTTTTCGATGTAGGAAGATGCCCTTGAACCTGGAGATTTGGGACCCATGGGATGGGTACCTCGCAGTATTACTTTAAAAGGTCTGCGTTTGCTCACCCAACCTCACCCAAACTCTCAGCCCCAAGAGTGTCCACCCTTATGTCTCATCCAGGTGTGGGTCTGGATATGGTCAATCCAGGTTGCATCACAGCCTCTGAACGAATTTTGTAAGAATTTCTCTCTCTTTCACTGTCTTTGTTTTACGGGTTTTTAAAAGTAATTTATTTTTATAATGGGGTTTAGCTGCTTTTCATGGCTGTGTTTATGCGGCTTTACACCCACTTGACTCACTTCCAGAGAGATATCAATACATAGGTTTTAAGATTCTTACTAGTCACATATATTCTTGTGTGGTGAATAGGGGGTGTTGAGTCCAGTTCACTGAGCAAGGAGTAGGTCTTGTCTATTACATATTGGGTGTATGGAACGGTATCTGAGCGAATTTGAAACCCTTGTTTTATGCATCACCCCACCTCACCATTCCCGTTAAGCAGCCATAGTGTGTTTTCTAAACGTGTGACTCTGTTCTGTTTTGTAATTCAGTTCAAGTGTAGCGGTTTTTACATTCCCTCTGTAAGTGATAGCTTATGATAGGTGTCTTTTTCTGTGTGACTTATTTCACTTAGAATCGTCGTACCTAACTCCACTCATCTTGCTTCTACTAGCCTTATGAGACATTGATTTCATGTCTGAGTGATATTCCATTGTACATAAGGACCACAACTTCTTTATCCATTTTTCTCTTTCCTGGGATATTTAAGGTGTCATGAAGTGGAGGTTCTTGTCAACAGAGCAGCCCTAAACTTTCGGGTGCCTGTGTCTTGCTGATTTTTAGTTTTTCCAATTTATAAGCCCTTGAGTGGACGTGCCCTATGCTCCCTAAGCTGTTGTTTTTCCATGTTTCAGGACACAACGTACACTTCTCCAGAGTGGCTGTTGGCAATTTACATCCCGCCCATCAGTGTAGCAAGGCTGCCATTTCTCCATGGCCTGTCCTGCATTTCTGGTTTTGACACTTTTTGCAGCATGGCCCTTTTCACCGATGGGAAGCGAGACTTCTTTGTAGCGCTGATTTGCCTTTCCAGGTTGCTTGGTTGGCCAAAAAGGGCGTATGCGTTTTTTCCTGAATATATTCAGGAAAAAACGCATACGCCCTTTTTGGCCAAGGGCATCATTGTCGACGTTTTGCCGCTTTTCATGTGCTTTAAAGGCGATTCGTATCTACCTCCTGAAATCTGTTTCCTGCAATTCTGCCTTGCTTTCAAATCCTCTTCGTTGCCTTCCCTCAATATATCTGTGGATGAGAGTTATCATTTATAACTCTGCGGGTTTGTGAATTGCAGTTTCCCTGAGCTCCATTTTTCAACTGTCTTTTTTGGGAGCTGGCCGCAAAAGCGCGGGATTGCCTCAGGCCCTATTCTGCTTCTGGGCGGCAGGCTGAGCCTGTGGTTAATTCTTCTTCCTGGTGGGAAAATAGAGTGACCTGTGCCTGTCCCAACACCTAGATCTAGTCTCTCATTGGTTGCCCCTCTTCCCGTTCATCCTCAGGACAAATTGCAACCTGTAGGGAACAGGAGGTTAAAGGTGCTGATTCTCCAAGTAGGGAGATTGCTAGTAAAGTAGCTGGAATGGCGAAACCGAGCACAAGGAGATGAGAAATGAGGTGCGTTTTAGAAACCTTTCAAAATCATATGGTGTACCATCTTCTGGTTTTCTCATGCATGTTTTCGATGTAGGAAGATGCCCTTGAACCTGGAGATTTGGGACCCATGGGATGGGTACCACGCAGTATTACTTTAAAGGGTCTGCGTTTGCTCACCCAACCTCACCCAACCTCTCAGCCCCAAGAGTGTCCACCCTTATGTCTCATCCAGCTGTGGGTCTTGATATGGTCAATCCAGGTTGCATCACAGCCTCTGAACGAATTTTGTAAGAATTTCTCTCTCTTTCACTGTCTTTGTTTTATGGGTTTTTAAAAGTAATTTATTTTTATAATGGGGTTTAGCTGCTTTTCATGGTTGTGTTTATGCGGCTTTACACCCACTTGACTCACTTCCAGAGAGATATCAATACATAGGTTTTAAGATTCTTACTAGTCACATATATTCTTGTGTGGTGAATAGGGGGTGTTGAGTCCAGTTCACTGAGCAAGGAGTAGGTCTTGTCTATTACATATTGGGTGTATGGAACGGTATCTGAGCGAATTTGAAACCCTTGTTTTATGCATCACCCCACCTCACCATTCCCGTTAAGCAGCCATAGTGTGTTTTCTAAACGTGTGACTCTGTTCTGTTTTGTAATTCAGTTCAATTGTAGCTGTTTTTACATTCCCTCTATAAGTGATAGCTTATGATAAGTGTCTTTTTCTGTGTGACTTATTTCACTTAGAATCGTCGTACCTAACTCCACTCATCTTGCTTCTACTAGCCTTATGAGACATTGATTTCATGTCTGAGTGATATTCCATTGTACATAAGGACCACAACTTCTTTATCCATTTTTCTCTTTCCTGGGATATTTAAGGTGTCATGAAGTGGAGGTTCTTGTCAACAGAGCAGCCCTAAACTTTCCGGTGCCTGTGTCTTGCTGATTTTTAGTTTTTCCAATTTATACGCCCATGAGTGGACGTGCCCTATGCTCCCTAAGCTGTTTTTTTTCCATGTTTCAGGACACAACGTACACTTCTCCAGAGTGGCTGTTGGCAATTTACATCCCGCCCATCAGTGTAGCAAGGCTGCCATTTCTCCATGGCCTGTCCTGCATTTCTGGTTTTGACACTTTTTGCAGCATGGCCCTTTTCACCGATGGGAAGCGAGACTTCTTTGTAGCGCTGATTTGCCTTTCCAGGTTGCTTGGTTGGCCAAAAAGGGCGTATGCGTTTTTTCCTGAATATATTCAGGAAAAAACGCATACGCCCTTTTTGGCCAAGGGCATCATTGTCGACGTTTTGCCGCTTTTCATGTGCTTTAAAGGCGATTCGTATCTACCTCCTGAAATCTGTTTCCTGCAATTCTGCCTTGCTTTCAAATCCTCTTCGTTGCCTTCCCTCAATATATCTGTGGATGAGAGTTATCATTTATAACTCTGCGGGTTTGTGAATTGCAGTTTCCCTGAGCTCCATTTTTCAACTGTCTTTTTTGGGAGCTGGCCGCAAAAGCGCGGGATTGCCTCAGGCCCTATTCTGCTTCTGGGCGGCAGGCTGAGCCTGTGGTTAATTCTTCTTCCTGGTGGGAAAATAGAGTGACCTGTGCCTGTCCCAACACCTAGATCTAGTCTCTCATTGGTTGCCCCTCTTCCCGTTCATCCTCAGGACAAATTGCAACCTGTAGGGAACAGGAGGTTAAAGGTGCTGATTCTCCAAGTAGGGAGATTGCTAGTAAAGTAGCTGGAATGGCGAAACCGAGCACAAGGAGATGAGAAATGAGGTGCGTTTTAGAAACCTTTCAAAATCATATGGTGTACCATCTTCTGGTTTTCTCATGCATGTTTTCGATGTAGGAAGATGCCCTTGAACCTGGAGATTTGGGACCCATGGGATGGGTACCACGCAGTATTACTTTAAAGGGTCTGCGTTTGCTCACCCAACCTCACCCAACCTCTCAGCCCCAAGAGTGTCCACCCTTATGTCTCATCCAGCTGTGGGTCTTGATATGGTCAATCCAGGTTGCATCACAGCCTCTGAACGAATTTTGTAAGAATTTCTCTCTCTTTCACTGTCTTTGTTTTATGGGTTTTTAAAAGTAATTTATTTTTATAATGGGGTTTAGCTGCTTTTCATGGTTGTGTTTATGCGGCTTTACACCCACTTGACTCACTTCCAGAGAGATATCAATACATAGGTTTTAAGATTCTTACTAGTCACATATATTCTTGTGTGGTGAATAGGGGGTGTTGAGTCCAGTTCACTGAGCAAGGAGTAGGTCTTGTCTATTACATATTGGGTGTATGGAACGGTATCTGAGCGAATTTGAAACCCTTGTTTTATGCATCACCCCACCTCACCATTCCCGTTAAGCAGCCATAGTGTGTTTTCTAAACGTGTGACTCTGTTCTGTTTTGTAATTCAGTTCAATTGTAGCTGTTTTTACATTCCCTCTATAAGTGATAGCTTATGATAAGTGTCTTTTTCTGTGTGACTTATTTCACTTAGAATCGTCGTACCTAACTCCACTCATCTTGCTTCTACTAGCCTTATGAGACATTGATTTCATGTCTGAGTGATATTCCATTGTACATAAGGACCACAACTTCTTTATCCATTTTTCTCTTTCCTGGGATATTTAAGGTGTCATGAAGTGGAGGTTCTTGTCAACAGAGCAGCCCTAAACTTTCCGGTGCCTGTGTCTTGCTGATTTTTAGTTTTTCCAATTTATACGCCCATGAGTGGACGTGCCCTATGCTCCCTAAGCTGTTTTTTTTCCATGTTTCAGGACACAACGTACACTTCTCCAGAGTGGCTGTTGGCAATTTACATCCCGCCCATCAGTGTAGCAAGGCTGCCATTTCTCCATGGCCTGTCCTGCATTTCTGGTTTTGACACTTTTTGCAGCATGGCCCTTTTCACCGATGGGAAGCGAGACTTCTTTGTAGCGCTGATTTGCCTTTCCAGGTTGCTTGGTTGGCCAAAAAGGGCGTATGCGTTTTTTCCTGAATATATTCAGGAAAAAACGCATACGCCCTTTTTGGCCAAGGGCATCATTGTCGACGTTTTGCCGCTTTTCATGTGCTTTAAAGGCGATTCGTATCTACCTCCTGAAATCTGTTTCCTGCAATTCTGCCTTGCTTTCAAATGCTCTTCGTTGCCTTCCCTCAATATATCTGTGGATGAGAGTTATCATTTATAACTCTGCGGGTTTGTGAATTGCAGTTTCCCTGAGCTCCATTTTTCAACTGTCTTTTTTGGGAGCTGGCCGCAAAAGCGCGGGATTGCCTCAGGCCCTATTCTGCTTCTGGGCGGCAGGCTGAGCCTGTGGTTAATTCTTCTTCCTGTTGGGAAAATAGAGTGACCTGTGCCTGTCCCAACACCTAGATCTAGTCTCTCATTGGTTGCCCCTCTTCCCGTTCATCCTCAGGACAAATTGCAACCTGTAGGGAACAGGAGGTTAAAGGTGCTGATTCTCCAAGTAGGGAGATTGCTAGTAAAGTAGCTGGAATGGCGAAACCGAGCACAAGGAGATGAGAAATGAGGTGCGTTTTAGAAACCTTTCAAAATCATATGGTGTACCATCTTCTGGTTTTCTCATGCATGTTTTCGATGTAGGAAGATGCCCTTGAACCTGGAGATTTGGGACCCATGGGATGGGTACCACGCAGTATTACTTTAAAGGGTCTGCGTTTGCTCACCCAACCTCACCCAACCTCTCAGCCCCAAGAGTGTCCACCCTTATGTCTCATCCAGCTGTGGGTCTTGATATGGTCAATCCAGGTTGCATCACAGCCTCTGAACGAATTTTGTAAGAATTTCTCTCTCTTTCACTGTCTTTGTTTTATGGGTTTTTAAAAGTAATTTATTTTTATAATGGGGTTTAGCTGCTTTTCATGGTTGTGTTTATGCGGCTTTACACCCACTTGACTCACTTCCAGAGAGATATCAATACATAGGTTTTAAGATTCTTACTAGTCACATATATTCTTGTGTGGTGAATAGGGGGTGTTGAGTCCAGTTCACTGAGCAAGGAGTAGGTCTTGTCTATTACATATTGGGTGTATGGAACGGTATCTGAGCGAATTTGAAACCCTTGTTTTATGCATCACCCCACCTCACCATTCCCGTTAAGCAGCCATAGTGTGTTTTCTAAACGTGTGACTCTGTTCTGTTTTGTAATTCAGTTCAAGTGTAGCTGTTTTTACATTCCCTCTATAAGTGATAGCTTATGATAAGTGTCTTTTTCTGTGTGACTTATTTCACTTAGAATCGTCGTACCTAACTCCACTCATCTTGCTTCTACTAGCCTTATGAGACATTGATTTCATGTCTGAGTGATATTCCATTGTACATAAGGACCACAACTTCTTTATCCATTTTTCTCTTTCCTGGGATATTTAAGGTGTCATGAAGTGGAGGTTCTTGTCAACAGAGCCGCCCTAAACTTTCCGGTGCCTGTGTCTTGCTGATTTTTAGTTTTTCCAATTTATACGCCCATGAGTGGACGTGCCCTATGCTCCCTAAGCTGTTTTTTTTCCATGTTTCAGGACACAACGTACACTTTCTCCAGAGTGGCTGTTGGCAATTTACATCCCGCCCATCAGTGTAGCAAGGCTGCCATTTCTCCATGGCCTGTCCTGCATTTCTGGTTTTGACACTTTTTGCAGCATGGCCCTTTTCACCGATGGGAAGCGAGACTTCTTTGTAGCGCTGATTTGCCTTTCCAGGTTGCTTGGTTGGCCAAAAAGGGCGTATGCGTTTTTTCCTGAATATATTCAGGAAAAAACGCATACGCCCTTTTTGGCCAAGGGCATCATTGTCGACGTTTTGCCGCTTTTCATGTGCTTTAAAGGCGATTCGTATCTACCTCCTGAAATCTGTTTCCTGCAATTCTGCCTTGCTTTCAAATCCTCTTCGTTGCCTTCCCTCAATATATCTGTGGATGAGAGTTATCATTTATAACTCTGCGGGTTTGTGAATTGCAGTTTCCCTGAGCTCCATTTTTCAACTGTCTTTTTTGGGAGCTGGCCGCAAAAGCGCGGGATTGCCTCAGGCCCTATTCTGCTTCTGGGCGGCAGGCTGAGCCTGTGGTTAATTCTTCTTCCTGTTGGGAAAATAGAGTGACCTGTGCCTGTCCCAACACCTAGATCTAGTCTCTCATTGGTTGCCCCTCTTCCCGTTCATCCTCAGGACAAATTGCAACCTGTAGGGAACAGGAGGTTAAAGGTGCTGATTCTCCAAGTAGGGAGATTGCTAGTAAAGTAGCTGGAATGGCGAAACCGAGCACAAGGAGATGAGAAATGAGGTGCGTTTTAGAAACCTTTCAAAATCACACGGTGTACCATCTTCTGGGTTTCTCATGCATGTTTTCGATGTAGGAAGATGCCCTTGAACCTGGAGATTTGGGACCCATGGGATGGGTACCACGCAGTATTACTTTAAAGGGTCTGCGTTTGCTCACCCAACCTCACCCAACCTCTCAGCCCCAAGAGTGTCCACCCTTATGTCTCATCCAGCTGTGGGTCTTGATATGGTCAATCCAGGTTGCATCACAGCCTCTGAACGAATTTTGTAAGAATTTCTCTCTCTTTCACTGTCTTTGTTTTATGGGTTTTTAAAAGTAATTTATTTTTATAATGGGGTTTAGCTGCTTTTCATGGCTGTGTTTATGCGGCTTTACACCCACTTGACTCACTTCCAGAGAGATATCAATACATAGGTTTTAAGATTCTTACTAGTCACATATATTCTTGTGTGGTGAATAGGGGGTGTTGAGTCCAGTTCACTGAGCAAGGAGTAGGTCTTGTCTATTACATATTGGGTGTATGGAACGGTATCTGAGCGAATTTGAAACCCTTGTTTTATGCATCACCCCACCTCACCATTCCCGTTAAGCAGCCATAGTGTGTTTTCTAAACGTGTGACTCTGTTCTGTTTTGTAATTCAGTTCAAGTGTAGCGGTTTTTACATTCCCTCTATAAGTGATAGCTTATGATAAGTGTCTTTTTCTGTGTGACTTATTTCACTTAGAATCGTCGTACCTAACTCCACTCATCTTGCTTCTACTAGCCTTATGAGACATTGATTTCATGTCTGAGTGATATTCCATTGTACATAAGGACCACAACTTCTTTATCCATTTTTCTCTTTCCTGGGATATTTAAGGTGTCATGAAGTGGAGGTTCTTGTCAACAGAGCAGCCCTAAACTTTCCGGTGCCTGTGTCTTGCTGATTTTTAGTTTTTCCAATTTATACGCCCATGAGTGGACGTGCCCTATGCTCCCTAAGCTGTTTTTTTTCCATGTTTCAGGACACAACGTACACTTCTCCAGAGTGGCTGTTGGCAATTTACATCCCGCCCATCAGTGTAGCAAGGCTGCCATTTCTCCATGGCCTGTCCTGCATTTCTGGTTTTGACACTTTTTGCAGCATGGCCCTTTTCACCGATGGGAAGCGAGACTTCTTTGTAGCGCTGATTTGCCTTTCCAGGTTGCTTGGTTGGCCAAAAAGGGCGTATGCGTTTTTTCCTGAATATATTCAGGAAAAAACGCATACGCCCTTTTTGGCCAAGGGCATCATTGTCGACGTTTTGCCGCTTTTCATGTGCTTTAAAGGCGATTCGTATCTACCTCCTGAAATCTGTTTCCTGCAATTCTGCCTTGCTTTCAAATCCTCTTCGTTGCCTTCCCTCAATATATCTGTGGATGAGAGTTATCATTTATAACTCTGCGGGTTTGTGAATTGCAGTTTCCCTGAGCTCCATTTTTCAACTGTCTTTTTTGGGAGCTGGCCGCAAAAGCGCGGGATTGCCTCAGGCCCTATTCTGCTTCTGGGCGGCAGGCTGAGCCTGTGGTTAATTCTTCTTCCTGTTGGGAAAATAGAGTGACCTGTGCCTGTCCCAACACCTAGATCTAGTCTCTCATTGGTTGCCCCTCTTCCCGTTCATCCTCAGGACAAATTGCAACCTGTAGGGAACAGGAGGTTAAAGGTGCTGATTCTCCAAGTAGGGAGATTGCTAGTAAAGTAGCTGGAATGGCGAAACCGAGCACAAGGAGATGAGAAATGAGGTGCGTTTTAGAAACCTTTCAAAATCACACGGTGTACCATCTTCTGGGTTTCTCATGCATGTTTTCGATGTAGGAAGATGCCCTTGAACCTGGAGATTTGGGACCCATGGGATGGGTACCACGCAGTATTACTTTAAAGGGTCTGCGTTTGCTCACCCAACCTCACCCAACCTCTCAGCCCCAAGAGTGTCCACCCTTATGTCTCATCCAGCTGTGGGTCTTGATATGGTCAATCCAGGTTGCATCACAGCCTCTGAACGAATTTTGTAAGAATTTCTCTCTCTTTCACTGTCTTTGTTTTATGGGTTTTTAAAAGTAATTTATTTTTATAATGGGGTTTAGCTGCTTTTCATGGCTGTGTTTATGCGGCTTTACACCCACTTGACTCACTTCCAGAGAGATATCAATACATAGGTTTTAAGATTCTTACTAGTCACATATATTCTTGTGTGGTGAATAGGGGGTGTTGAGTCCAGTTCACTGAGCAAGGAGTAGGTCTTGTCTATTACATATTGGGTGTATGGAACGGTATCTGAGCGAATTTGAAACCCTTGTTTTATGCATCACCCCACCTCACCATTCCCGTTAAGCAGCCATAGTGTGTTTTCTAAACGTGTGACTCTGTTCTGTTTTGTAATTCAGTTCAATTGTAGCTGTTTTTACATTCCCTCTATAAGTGATAGCTTATGATAAGTGTCTTTTTCTGTGTGACTTATTTCACTTAGAATCGTCGTACCTAACTCCACTCATCTTGCTTCTACTAGCCTTATGAGACATTGATTTCATGTCTGAGTGATATTCCATTGTACATAAGGACCACAACTTCTTTATCCATTTTTCTCTTTCCTGGGATATTTAAGGTGTCATGAAGTGGAGGTTCTTGTCAACAGAGCAGCCCTAAACTTTCCGGTGCCTGTGTCTTGCTGATTTTTAGTTTTTCCAATTTATACGCCCATGAGTGGACGTGCCCTATGCTCCCTAAGCTGTTTTTTTTCCATGTTTCAGGACACAACGTACACTTCTCCAGAGTGGCTGTTGGCAATTTACATCCCGCCCATCAGTGTAGCAAGGCTGCCATTTCTCCATGGCCTGTCCTGCATTTCTGGTTTTGACACTTTTTGCAGCATGGCCCTTTTCACCGATGGGAAGCGAGACTTCTTTGTAGCGCTGATTTGCCTTTCCAGGTTGCTTGGTTGGCCAAAAAGGGCGTATGCGTTTTTTCCTGAATATATTCAGGAAAAAACGCATACGCCCTTTTTGGCCAAGGGCATCATTGTCGACGTTTTGCCGCTTTTCATGTGCTTTAAAGGCGATTCGTATCTACCTCCTGAAATCTGTTTCCTGCAATTCTGCCTTGCTTTCAAATCCTCTTCGTTGCCTTCCCTCAATATATCTGTGGATGAGAGTTATCATTTATAACTCTGCGGGTTTGTGAATTGCAGTTTCCCTGAGCTCCATTTTTCAACTGTCTTTTTTGGGAGCTGGCCGCAAAAGCGCGGGATTGCCTCAGGCCCTATTCTGCTTCTGGGCGGCAGGCTGAGCCTGTGGTTAATTCTTCTTCCTGTTGGGAAAATAGAGTGACCTGTGCCTGTCCCAACACCTAGATCTAGTCTCTCATTGGTTGCCCCTCTTCCCGTTCATCCTCAGGACAAATTGCAACCTGTAGGGAACAGGAGGTTAAAGGTGCTGATTCTCCAAGTAGGGAGATTGCTAGTAAAGTAGCTGGAATGGCGAAACCGAGCACAAGGAGATGAGAAATGAGGTGCGTTTTAGAAACCTTTCAAAATCACACGGTGTACCATCTTCTGGGTTTCTCATGCATGTTTTCGATGTAGGAAGATGCCCTTGAACCTGGAGATTTGGGACCCATGGGATGGGTACCACGCAGTATTACTTTAAAGGGTCTGCGTTTGCTCACCCAACCTCACCCAACCTCTCAGCCCCAAGAGTGTCCACCCTTATGTCTCATCCAGCTGTGGGTCTAGATATGGTCAATCCAGGTTGCATCACAGCCTCTGAACGAATTTTGTAAGAATTTCTCTCTCTTTCACTGTCTTTGTTTTACGGGTTTTTAAAAGTAATTTATTTTTATAATGGGGTTTAGCTGCTTTTCATGGTTGTGTTTATGCGGCTTTACACCCACTTGACTCACTTCCAGACAGATATCAATACATAGGTTTTAAGATTCTTACTAGTCACATATATTCTTGTGCGGGGAATAGGGGGTGTTGAGTCCAGTTCACTGAGCAAGGAGTAGGTCTTGTCTATTACATATTGGGTGTATGGAACGGTATCTGAGCGAATTTGAAACCCTTGTTTTATGCATCACCCCACCTCACCATTCCCGTTAAGCAGCCATAGTGTGTTTTCTAAACGTGTGACTCTGTTCTGTTTTGTAATTCAGTTCAAGTGTAGCGGTTTTTACATTCCCTCTATAAGTGATAGCTTATGATAAGTGTCTTTTTCTGTGTGACTTATTTCACTTAGAATCGTCGTACCAAACTCCACTCATCTTGCTTCTACTAGCCTTATGACATTGATTTCATGTCTGAGTGATATTCCATTGTACATAAGGACCACAACTTCTTTATCCATTTTTCTCTTTCCTGGGATATTTAAGGTGTCATGAAGTGGAGGTTCTTGTCAACAGAGCCGCCCTAAACTTTCCGGTGCCTGTGTCTTGCTGATTTTTAGTTTTTCCAATTTATACGCCCATGAGTGGACGTGCCCTATGCTCCCTAAGCTGTTTTTTTTTCCATGTTTCAGGACACAACGTACACTTCTCCAGAGTGGCTGTTGGCAATTTACATCCCGCCCATCAGTGTAGCAAGGCTGCCATTTCTCCATGGCCTGTCCTGCATTTCTGGTTTTGACACTTTTTGCAGCATGGCCCTTTTGACCGATGGGAAGCGAGACTTCTTTGTAGCGCTGATTTGCCTTTCCAGGTTGCTTGGTTGGCCAAAAAGGGCGTATGCGTTGTTTCCTGAATATATTCAGGAAAAAACGCATACGCCCTTTTTGGCCAAGGGCATCATTGTGGACGTTTTGCCGCTTTTCATGTGCTTTAAAGGCGATTCGTATCTACCTCCTGAAATCTGTTTCCTGCAATTCTGCCTTGCTTTCAAATCCTCTTCGTTGCCTTCCCTCAATATATCTGTGGATGAGAGTTATCATTTATAACTCTGCGGGTTTGTGAATTGCAGTTTCCCTGAGCTCCATTTTTCAACTGTCTTTTTTGGGAGCTGGCCGCAAAAGCGCGGGATTGCCTCAGGCCCTATTCTGTTTCTGGGCGGTAGGCTGAGCCTGTGGTTAATTCTTCTTCCTGTTGGGAAAATAGAGTGACCTGTGCCTGTCCCAACACCTAGATCTAGTCTCTCATTGGTTGCCCCTCTTCCCGTTCATCCTCAGGACAAATTGCAACCTGTAGGGAACAGGAGGTTAAAGGTGCTGATTCTCCAAGTAGGGAGATTGCTAGTAAAGTAGCTGGAATGGCGAAACCGAGCACAAGGAGATGAGAAATGAGGTGCGTTTTAGAAACCTTTCAAAATCACACGGTGTACCATCTTCTGGGTTTCTCATGCATGTTTTCGATGTAGGAAGATGCCCTTGAACCTGGAGATTTGGGACCCATGGGATGGGTACCACGCAGTATTACTTTAAAGGGTCTGCGTTTGCTCACCCAACCTCACCCAACCTCTCAGCCCCAAGAGTGTCCACCCTTATGTCTCATCCAGCTGTGGGTCTTGATATGGTCAATCCAGGTTGCATCACAGCCTCTGAACGAATTTTGTAAGAATTTCTCTCTCTTTCACTGTCTTTGTTTTATGGGTTTTTAAAAGTAATTTATTTTTATAATGGGGTTTAGCTGCTTTTCATGGCTGTGTTTATGCGGCTTTACACCCACTTGACTCACTTCCAGAGAGATATCAATACATAGGTTTTAAGATTCTTACTAGTCACATATATTCTTGTGTGGTGAATAGGGGGTGTTGAGTCCAGTTCACTGAGCAAGGAGTAGGTCTTGTCTATTACATATTGGGTGTATGGAACGGTATCTGAGCGAATTTGAAACCCTTGTTTTATGCATCACCCCACCTCACCATTCCCGTTAAGCAGCCATAGTGTGTTTTCTAAACGTGTGACTCTGTTCTGTTTTGTAATTCAGTTCAATTGTAGCTGTTTTTACATTCCCTCTATAAGTGATAGCTTATGATAAGTGTCTTTTTCTGTGTGACTTATTTCACTTAGAATCGTCGTACCTAACTCCACTCATCTTGCTTCTACTAGCCTTATGAGACATTGATTTCATGTCTGAGTGATATTCCATTGTACATAAGGACCACAACTTCTTTATCCATTTTTCTCTTTCCTGGGATATTTAAGGTGTCATGAAGTGGAGGTTCTTGTCAACAGAGCAGCCCTAAACTTTCCGGTGCCTGTGTCCTGCTGATTTTTAGTTTTTCCAATTTATACGCCCATGAGTGGACGTGCCCTATGCTCCCTAAGCTGTTTTTTTTCCATGTTTCAGGACACAACGTACACTTCTCCAGAGTGGCTGTTGGCAATTTACATCCCGCCCATCAGTGTAGCAAGGCTGCCATTTCTCCATGGCCTGTCCTGCATTTCTGGTTTTGACACTTTTTGCAGCATGGCCCTTTTCACCGATGGGAAGCGAGACTTCTTTGTAGCGCTGATTTGCATTTCCAGGTTGCTTGGTTGGCCAAAAAGGGCGTATGCGTTTTTTCCTGAATATATTCAGGAAAAAACGCATACGCCCTTTTTGGCCAAGGGCATCATTGTCGACGTTTTGCCGCTTTTCATGTGCTTTAAAGGCGATTCGTATCTACCTCCTGAAATCTGTTTCCTGCAATTCTGCCTTGCTTTCAAATCCTCTTCGTTGCCTTCCCTCAATATATCTGTGGATGAGAGTTATCATTTATAACTCTGCGGGTTTGTGAATTGCAGTTTCCCTGAGCTCCATTTTTCAACTGTCTTTTTTGGGAGCTGGCCGCAAAAGCGCGGGATTGCCTCAGGCCCTATTCTGCTTCTGGGCGGCAGGCTGAGCCTGTGGTTAATTCTTCTTCCTGTTGGGAAAATAGAGTGACCTGTGCCTGTCCCAACACCTAGATCTAGTCTCTCATTGGTTGCCCCTCTTCCCGTTCATCCTCAGGACAAATTGCAACCTGTAGGGAACAGGAGGTTAAAGGTGCTGATTCTCCAAGTAGGGAGATTGCTAGTAAAGTAGCTGGAATGGCGAAACCGAGCACAAGGAGATGAGAAATGAGGTGCGTTTTAGAAACCTTTCAAAATCACACGGTGTACCATCTTCTGGGTTTCTCATGCATGTTTTCGATGTAGGAAGATGCCCTTGAACCTGGAGATTTGGGACCCATGGGATGGGTACCACGCAGTATTACTTTAAAGGGTCTGCGTTTGCTCACCCAACCTCACCCAACCTCTCAGCCCCAAGAGTGTCCACCCTTATGTCTCATCCAGGTGTGGGTCTAGATATGGTCAATCCAGGTTGCATCACAGCCTCTGAACGAATTTTGTAAGAATTTCTCTCTCTTTCACTGTCTTTGTTTTACGGGTTTTTAAAAGTAATTTATTTTTATAATGGGGTTTAGCTGCTTTTCATGGTTGTGTTTATGCGGCTTTACACCCACTTGACTCACTTCCAGACAGATATCAATACATAGGTTTTAAGATTCTTACTAGTCACATATATTCTTGTGCGGGGAATAGGGGGTGTTGAGTCCAGTTCACTGAGCAAGGAGTAGGTCTTGTCTATTACATATTGGGTGTATGGAACGGTATCTGAGCGAATTTGAAACCCTTGTTTTATGCATCACCCTACCTCACCATTCCCGTTAAGCAGCCATAGTGTGTTTTCTAAACGTGTGACTCTGTTCTGTTTTGTAATTCAGTTCAAGTGTAGCGGTTTTTACATTCCCTCTATAAGTGATAGCTTATGATAAGTGTCTTTTTCTGTGTGACTTATTTCACTTAGAATCGTCGTACCTAACTCCACTCATCTTGCTTCTACTAGCCTTATGACATTGATTTCATGTCTGAGTGATATTCCATTGTACATAAGGACCACAACTTCTTTATCCATTTTTCTCTTTCCTGGGATATTTAAGGTGTCATGAAGTGGAGGTTCTTGTCAACAGAGCCGCCCTAAACTTTCCGGTGCCTGTGTCTTGCTGATTTTTACTTTTTCCAATTTATACGCCCATGAGTGGACGTGCCCTATGCTCCCTAAGCTGTCTTTTTTCCATGTTTCAGGACACAACGTACACTTCTCCAGAGTGGCTGTTGGCAATTTACATCCCGCCCATCAGTGTAGCAAGGCTGCCATTTCTCCATGGCCTGTCCTGCATTTCTGGTTTTGACACTTTTTGCAGCATGGCCCTTTTGACCGATGGGAAGCGAGACTTCTTTGTAGCGCTGATTTGCCTTTCCAGGTTGCTTGGTTGGCCAAAAAGGGCGTATGCGTTTTTTCCTGAATATATTCAGGAAAAAACGCATACGCCCTTTTTGGCCAAGGGCATCATTGTGGACGTTTTGCCGCTTTTCATGTGCTTTAAAGGCGATTCGTATCTACCTCCTGAAATCTGTTTCCTGCAATTCTGCCTTGCTTTCAAATCCTCTTCGTTGCCTTCCCTCAATATATCTGTGGATGAGAGTTATCATTTATAACTCTGCGGGTTTGTGAATTGCAGTTTCCCTGAGCTCCATTTTTCAACTGTCTTTTTTGGGAGCTGGCCGCAAAAGCGCGGGATTGCCTCAGGCCCTATTCTGTTTCTGGGCGGCAGGCTGAGCCTGTGGTTAATTCTTCTTCCTGTTGGGAAAATAGAGTGACCTGTGCCTGTCCCAACACCTAGATCTAGTCTCTCATTGGTTGCCCCTCTTCCCGTTCATCCTCAGGACAAATTGCAACCTGTAGGGAACAGGAGGTTAAAGGTGCTGATTCTCCAAGTAGGGAGATTGCTAGTAAAGTAGCTGGAATGGTGAAACCGAGCACAAGGAGATGAGAAATGAGGTGCGTTTTAGAAACCTTTCAAAATCATATGGTGTACCATCTTCTGGTTTTCTCATGCATGTTTTCGATGTAGGAAGATGCCCTTGAACCTGGAGATTTGGGACCCATGGGATGGGTACCACGCAGTATTACTTTAAAGGGTCTGCGTTTGCTCACCCAACCTCACCCAACCTCTCAGCCCCAAGAGTGTCCACCCTTATGTCTCATCCAGGTGTGGGTCTAGATATGGTCAATCCAGGTTGCATCACAGCCTCTGAACGAATTTTGTAAGAATTTGTCTCTCTTTCACTGTCTTTGTTTTACGGGTTTTTAAAAGTAATTTATTTTCATAATGGGGTTTAGCTGCTTTTCATGGTTGTGTTAATGCGGCTTTACACCCACTTGACTCACTTCCAGACAGATATCAATACATAGGTTTTAAGATTCTTACTAGTGACATATATTCTTGTGCGGGGAATAGGGGGTGTTGAGTCCAGTTCACTGAGCAAGGAGTAGGTCTTGTCTATTACATATTGGGTGTATGGAACGGTATCTGAGCGAATTTGAAACCCTTGTTTTATGCATCACCCCACCTCACCATTCCCGTTAAGCAGCCATAGTTTGTTTTCTAAACGTGTGACTCTGTTCTGTTTTGTAATTCAGTTCAAGTGTAGCGGTTTTTACATTCCCTCTATAAGTGATAGCTTATGATAAGTGTCTTTTTCTGTGTGACTTATTTCACTTAGAATCGTCGTACCTAACTCCACTCATCTTGCTTCTACTAGCCTTATGAGACATTGATTTCATGTCTGAGTGATATTCCATTGTACATAAGGACCACAACTTCTTTATCCATTTTTCTCTTTCCTGGGATATTTAAGGTGTCATGAAGTGGAGGTTCTTGTCAACAGAGCAGCCCTAAACTTTCCGGTGCCTGTGTCTTGCTGATTTTTAGTTTTTCCAATTTATACGCCCATGAGTGGACGTGCCCTATGCTCCCTAAGCTGTTTTTTTTTCCATGTTTCAGGACACAACGTACACTTCTCCAGAGTGGCTCTTGGCAATTTACATCCCGCCAATCAGTGTAGCAAGGCTGCCATTTCTCCATGGCCTGTCCTGCATTTCTGGTTTTGACACTTTTTGCAGTATGGCCCTTTAGACCGATGGGAAGCGAGACTTCTTTGTAGCGCTGATTTGCCTTTCCAGGTTGCTTGGTTGGCCAAAAAGGGCGTATGCGTTTTTTCCTGAATATATTCAGGAAAAAACGCATACGCCCTTTTTGGCCAAGGGCATCATTGTCGACGTTTTGCCGCTTTTCATGTGCTTTAAAGGCGATTCGTATCTACCTCCTGAAATCTGTTTCCTGCAATTCTGCCTTGCTTTCAAATCCTCTTCGTTGCCTTCCCTCAATATATCTGTGGATGAGAGTTATCATTTATAACTCTGCGGGTTTGTGAATTGCAGTTTCCCTGAGCTCCATTTTTCAACTGTCTTTTTTGGGAGCTGGCCGCAAAAGCGCGGGATTGCCTCAGGCCCTATTCTGCTTCTGGGCGGCAGGCTGAGCCTGTGGTTAATTCTTCTTCCTGTTGGGAAAATAGAGTGACCTGTGCCTGTCCCAACACCTAGATCTAGTCTCTCATTGGTTGCCCCTCTTCCCGTTCATCCTCAGGACAAATTGCAACCTGTAGGGAACAGGAGGTTAAAGGTGCTGATTCTCCAAGTAGGGAGATTGCTAGTAAAGTAGCTGGAATGGCGAAACCGAGCACAAGGAGATGAGAAATGAGGTGCGTTTTAGAAACCTTTCAAAATCACACGGTGTACCATCTTCTGGGTTTCTCATGCATGTTTTCGATGTAGGAAGATGCCCTTGAACCTGGAGATTTGGGACCCATGGGATGGGTACCACGCAGTACTACTTTAAAGGGTCTGCGTTTGCTCACCCAACCTCACCCAACCTCTCAGCCCAAAGAGTGTCCACCCTTATGTCTCATCCAGCTGTGGGTCTAGATATGGTCAATCCAGGTTGCATCACAGCCTCTGAACGAATTTTGTAAGAATTTCTCTCTCATTCACTGTCTTTGTTTTACGGGTTTTTAAAAGTAATTTATTTTTATAATGGGGTTTAGCTGCTTTTCATGGTTGTGTTTATGCGGCTTTACACCCACTTGACTCACTTCCAGACAGATATCAATACATAGGTTTTAAGATTCTTACTAGTCACATATATTCTTGTGCGGGAAATAGGGGGTGTTGAGTCCAGTTCACTGAGCAAGGAGTAGGTCTTGTCTATTACATATTGGGTGTATGGAACGGTATCTGAGCGAATTTGAAACCCTTGTTTTATGCATCTCCCCACCTCACCTTTACTGTTAAGCAGATATAGTGTGTTTTCTAAACGTGTGACTCTGTTCTGTTTTGTAATTCAGTTCAAGTGTAGCGGTTTTTACATTCCCTCTATAAGTGATAGCTTATGATAAGTGTCTTTTTCTGTGTGACTTATTTCACTTAGAATCGTCGTACCTAACTCCACTCATCTTGCTTCTACTAGCCTTATGAGACATTGATTTCATGTCTGAGTGATATTCCATTGTACATAAGGACCACAACTTCTTTATCCATTTTTCTCTTTCCTGGGATATTTAAGGTGTCATGAAGTGGAGGTTCTTGTCAACAGAACAGCCCTAAACTTTCCGGTGCCTGTGTCTTGCTGATTTTTAGTTTTTCCAATTTATACGCCCATGAGTGGACGTGCCCTATGCTCCCTAAGCTGTTTTTTTTCCATGTTTCAGGACACAACGTACACTTCTCCAGAGTGGCTGTTGGCAATTTACATCCCGCCCATCAGTGTAGCAAGGCTGCCATTTCTCCATGGCCTGTCCTGCATTTCTGGTTTTGACACTTTTTGCAGCGTGGCCCTTTTGACCGATGGGAAGCGAGACTTCTTTGTAGCGCTGATTTGCCTTTCCAGGTTGCTTGGTTGGCCAAAAAGGGCGTATGCGTTTTTTCCTGAATATATTCAGGAAAAAATGCATACGCCCTTTTTGGCCAAGGACATCATTGTGGACGTTTTGCCGCTTTTCATGTGCTTTAAAGGCGATTCGTATCTACCTCCTGAAATCTGTTTCCTGCAATTCTGCCTTGCTTTCAAATCCTCTTCGTTGCCTTCCCTCAATATATCTGTGGATGAGAGTTATCATTTATAACTCTGCGGGTTTGTGAATTGCAGTTTCCCTGAGCTCCATTTTTCAACTGTCTTTTTTGGGAGCTGGCCGCAAAAGCGCGGGATTGCCTCAGGCCCTATTCTGCTTCTGGGAAGCAGGCTGAGCCTGTGGTTAATTCTTCTTCCTGTTGGGAAAATAGAGTGACTTGTGCCTGTCCCAACACCTAGATCTAGTCTCTCATTGGTTGCCCCTCTTCCCGTTCATCCTCAGGACAAATTGCAACCTGTAGGGAACAGGAGGTTAAAGGTGCTGATTCTCCAAGTAGGGAGATTGCTAGTAAAGTAGCTGGAATGGCGAAACCGAGCACAAGGAGATGAGAAATGAGGTGCGTTTAGAAACCTTTCAAAATCACACGGTGTACCATCTTCTGGGTTTCTCATGCATGTTTTCGATGTAGGAAGATGCCCTTGAACCTGGAGATTTGGGACCCATGGGATGGGTACCACGCAGTATTACTTTAAAGGGTCTGCGTTTGCTCACCCAACCTCACCCAACCTCTCAGCCCCAAGAGTGTCCACCCTTATGTCTCATCCAGGTGTGGGTCTAGATATGGTCAATCCAGGTTGCATCACAGCCTCTGAACGAATTTTGTAAGAATTTCTCTCTCATTCACTGTCTTTGTTTTACGGGTTTTTAAAAGTAATTTATTTTTATAATGGGGTTTAGCTGCTTTTCATGGTTGTGTTTATGCGGCTTTACACCCACTTGACTCACTTCCAGACAGATATCAATACATAGGTTTTAAGATTCTTACTAGTCACATATATTCTTGTGCGGGAAATAGGGGGTGTTGAGTCCAGTTCACTGAGCAAGGAGTAGGTCTTGTCTATTACATATTGGGTGTATGGAACGGTATCTGAGCGAATTTGAAACCCTTGTTTTATGCATCTCCCCACCTCACCTTTACTGTTAAGCAGCTATAGTGTGTTTTCTAAACGTGTGACTCTGTTCTGTTTTGTAATTCAGTTCAAGTGTAGCGGTTTTTACATTCCCTCTATAAGTGATAGCTTATGATAAGTGTCTTTTTCTGTGTGACTTATTTCACTTAGAATCGTCGTACCTAACTCCACTCATCTTGCTTCTACTAGCCTTATGAGACATTGATTTCATGTCTGAGTGATATTCCATTGTACATAAGGACCACAACTTCTTTATCCATTTTTCTCTTTCCTGGGATATTTAAGGTGTCATGAAGTGGAGGTTCTTGTCAACAGAGCAGCCCTAAACTTTCCGGTGCCTGTGTCTTGCTGATTTTTAGTTTTTCCAATTTATACGCCCATGAGTGGACGTGCCCTATGCTCCCTAAGCTGTTTTTTTTCCATGTTTCAGGACACAACGTACACTTCTCCAGAGTGGCTGTTGGCAATTTACATCCCGCCCATCAGTGTAGCAAGGCTGCCATTTCTCCATGGCCTGTCCTGCATTTCTGGTTTTGACACTTTTTGCAGCATGGCCCTTTTGACCGATGGGAAGCGAGACTTCTTTGTAGCGCTGATTTGCCTTTCCAGGTTGCTTGGTTGGCCAAAAAGGGCGTATGCGTTTTTTCCTGAATATATTCAGGAAAAAACGCATACGCCCTTTTTGGCCAAGGGCATCATTGTCGACGTTTTGCCGCTTTTCATGTGCTTTAAAGGCGATTCGTATCTACCTCCTGAAATCTGTTTCCTGCAATTCTGCCTTGCTTTCAAATCCTCTTCGTTGCCTTCCCTCAATATATCTGTGGATGAGAGTTATCATTTATAACTCTGCGGGTTTGTGAATTGCAGTTTCCCTGAGCTCCATTTTTCAACTGTCTTTTTTGGGAGCTGGCCGCAAAAGCGCGGGATTGCCTCAGGCCCTATTCTGCTTCTGGGCGGCAGGCTGAGCCTGTGGTTAATTCTTCTTCCTGGTGGGAAAATAGAGTGACCTCTGCCTGTCCCAACACCTAGATCTAGTCTCTCATTGGTTGCCCCTCTTCCCGTTCATCCTCAGGACAAATTGCAACCTGTAGGGAACAGGAGGTTAAAGGTGCTATTTCTCCAAGTAGGGAGATTGCTAGTAAAGTAGCTGGAATGGCGAAACCGAGCACAAGGAGATGAGAAATGAGGTGCGTTTTAGGAACCTTTCAAAATCACACGGTGTACCATCTTCTGGGTTTCTCATGCATGTTTTCGATGTAGGAAGATGCCCTTGAACCTGGAGATTTGGGACCCATGGGATGGGTACCTCGCAGTATTACTTTAAAAGGTCTGCGTTTGCTCACCCAACCTCACCCAAACTCTCAGCCCCAAGAGTGTCCACCCTTATGTCTCATCCAGGTGTGGGTCTGGATATGGTCAATCCAGGTTGCATCACAGCCTCTGAACGAATTTTGTAAGAATTTCTCTCTCTTTCACTGTCTTTGTTTTACGGGTTTTTAAAAGTAATTTATTTTTATAATGGGGTTTAGCTGCTTTTCATGGCTGTGTTTATGCGGCTTTACACCCACTTGACTCACTTCCAGAGAGATATCAATACATAGGTTTTAAGATTCTTACTAGTCACATATATTCTTGTGTGGTGAATAGGGGGTGTTGAGTCCAGTTCACTGAGCAAGGAGTAGGTCTTGTCTATTACATATTGGGTGTATGGAACGGTATCTGAGCGAATTTGAAACCCTTGTTTTATGCATCACCCCACCTCACCATTCCCGTTAAGCAGCCATAGTGTGTTTTCTAAACGTGTGACTCTGTTCTGTTTTGTAATTCAGTTCAAGTGTAGCGGTTTTTACATTCCCTCTGTAAGTGATAGCTTATGATAGGTGTCTTTTTCTGTGTGACTTATTTCACTTAGAATCGTCGTACCTAACTCCACTCATCTTGCTTCTACTAGCCTTATGAGACATTGATTTCATGTCTGAGTGATATTCCATTGTACATAAGGACCACAACTTCTTTATCCATTTTTCTCTTTCCTGGGATATTTAAGGTGTCATGAAGTGGAGGTTCTTGTCAACAGAGCAGCCCTAAACTTTCGGGTGCCTGTGTCTTGCTGATTTTTAGTTTTTCCAATTTATAAGCCCTTGAGTGGACGTGCCCTATGCTCCCTAAGCTGTTGTTTTTCCATGTTTCAGGACACAACGTACACTTCTCCAGAGTGGCTGTTGGCAATTTACATCCCGCCCATCAGTGTAGCAAGGCTGCCATTTCTCCATGGCCTGTCCTGCATTTCTGGTTTTGACACTTTTTGCAGCATGGCCCTTTTCACCGATGGGAAGCGAGACTTCTTTGTAGCGCTGATTTGCCTTTCCAGGTTGCTTGGTTGGCCAAAAAGGGCGTATGCGTTTTTTCCTGAATATATTCAGGAAAAAACGCATACGCCCTTTTTGGCCAAGGGCATCATTGTCGACGTTTTGCCGCTTTTCATGTGCTTTAAAGGCGATTCGTATCTACCTCCTGAAATCTGTTTCCTGCAATTCTGCCTTGCTTTCAAATCCTCTTCGTTGCCTTCCCTCAATATATCTGTGGATGAGAGTTATCATTTATAACTCTGCGGGTTTGTGAATTGCAGTTTCCCTGAGCTCCATTTTTCAACTGTCTTTTTTGGGAGCTGGCCGCAAAAGCGCGGGATTGCCTCAGGCCCTATTCTGCTTCTGGGCGGCAGGCTGAGCCTGTGGTTAATTCTTCTTCCTGGTGGGAAAATAGAGTGACCTGTGCCTGTCCCAACACCTAGATCTAGTCTCTCATTGGTTGCCCCTCTTCCCGTTCATCCTCAGGACAAATTGCAACCTGTAGGGAACAGGAGGTTAAAGGTGCTGATTCTCCAAGTAGGGAGATTGCTAGTAAAGTAGCTGGAATGGCGAAACCGAGCACAAGGAGATGAGAAATGAGGTGCGTTTTAGAAACCTTTCAAAATCATATGGTGTACCATCTTCTGGTTTTCTCATGCATGTTTTCGATGTAGGAAGATGCCCTTGAACCTGGAGATTTGGGACCCATGGGATGGGTACCACGCAGTATTACTTTAAAGGGTCTGCGTTTGCTCACCCAACCTCACCCAACCTCTCAGCCCCAAGAGTGTCCACCCTTATGTCTCATCCAGCTGTGGGTCTTGATATGGTCAATCCAGGTTGCATCACAGCCTCTGAACGAATTTTGTAAGAATTTCTCTCTCTTTCACTGTCTTTGTTTTATGGGTTTTTAAAAGTAATTTATTTTTATAATGGGGTTTAGCTGCTTTTCATGGTTGTGTTTATGCGGCTTTACACCCACTTGACTCACTTCCAGAGAGATATCAATACATAGGTTTTAAGATTCTTACTAGTCACATATATTCTTGTGTGGTGAATAGGGGGTGTTGAGTCCAGTTCACTGAGCAAGGAGTAGGTCTTGTCTATTACATATTGGGTGTATGGAACGGTATCTGAGCGAATTTGAAACCCTTGTTTTATGCATCACCCCACCTCACCATTCCCGTTAAGCAGCCATAGTGTGTTTTCTAAACGTGTGACTCTGTTCTGTTTTGTAATTCAGTTCAATTGTAGCTGTTTTTACATTCCCTCTATAAGTGATAGCTTATGATAAGTGTCTTTTTCTGTGTGACTTATTTCACTTAGAATCGTCGTACCTAACTCCACTCATCTTGCTTCTACTAGCCTTATGAGACATTGATTTCATGTCTGAGTGATATTCCATTGTACATAAGGACCACAACTTCTTTATCCATTTTTCTCTTTCCTGGGATATTTAAGGTGTCATGAAGTGGAGGTTCTTGTCAACAGAGCAGCCCTAAACTTTCCGGTGCCTGTGTCTTGCTGATTTTTAGTTTTTCCAATTTATACGCCCATGAGTGGACGTGCCCTATGCTCCCTAAGCTGTTTTTTTTCCATGTTTCAGGACACAACGTACACTTCTCCAGAGTGGCTGTTGGCAATTTACATCCCGCCCATCAGTGTAGCAAGGCTGCCATTTCTCCATGGCCTGTCCTGCATTTCTGGTTTTGACACTTTTTGCAGCATGGCCCTTTTCACCGATGGGAAGCGAGACTTCTTTGTAGCGCTGATTTGCCTTTCCAGGTTGCTTGGTTGGCCAAAAAGGGCGTATGCGTTTTTTCCTGAATATATTCAGGAAAAAACGCATACGCCCTTTTTGGCCAAGGGCATCATTGTCGACGTTTTGCCGCTTTTCATGTGCTTTAAAGGCGATTCGTATCTACCTCCTGAAATCTGTTTCCTGCAATTCTGCCTTGCTTTCAAATGCTCTTCGTTGCCTTCCCTCAATATATCTGTGGATGAGAGTTATCATTTATAACTCTGCGGGTTTGTGAATTGCAGTTTCCCTGAGCTCCATTTTTCAACTGTCTTTTTTGGGAGCTGGCCGCAAAAGCGCGGGATTGCCTCAGGCCCTATTCTGCTTCTGGGCGGCAGGCTGAGCCTGTGGTTAATTCTTCTTCCTGTTGGGAAAATAGAGTGACCTGTGCCTGTCCCAACACCTAGATCTAGTCTCTCATTGGTTGCCCCTCTTCCCGTTCATCCTCAGGACAAATTGCAACCTGTAGGGAACAGGAGGTTAAAGGTGCTGATTCTCCAAGTAGGGAGATTGCTAGTAAAGTAGCTGGAATGGCGAAACCGAGCACAAGGAGATGAGAAATGAGGTGCGTTTTAGAAACCTTTCAAAATCATATGGTGTACCATCTTCTGGTTTTCTCATGCATGTTTTCGATGTAGGAAGATGCCCTTGAACCTGGAGATTTGGGACCCATGGGATGGGTACCACGCAGTATTACTTTAAAGGGTCTGCGTTTGCTCACCCAACCTCACCCAACCTCTCAGCCCCAAGAGTGTCCACCCTTATGTCTCATCCAGCTGTGGGTCTTGATATGGTCAATCCAGGTTGCATCACAGCCTCTGAACGAATTTTGTAAGAATTTCTCTCTCTTTCACTGTCTTTGTTTTATGGGTTTTTAAAAGTAATTTATTTTTATAATGGGGTTTAGCTGCTTTTCATGGTTGTGTTTATGCGGCTTTACACCCACTTGACTCACTTCCAGAGAGATATCAATACATAGGTTTTAAGATTCTTACTAGTCACATATATTCTTGTGTGGTGAATAGGGGGTGTTGAGTCCAGTTCACTGAGCAAGGAGTAGGTCTTGTCTATTACATATTGGGTGTATGGAACGGTATCTGAGCGAATTTGAAACCCTTGTTTTATGCATCACCCCACCTCACCATTCCCGTTAAGCAGCCATAGTGTGTTTTCTAAACGTGTGACTCTGTTCTGTTTTGTAATTCAGTTCAAGTGTAGCTGTTTTTACATTCCCTCTATAAGTGATAGCTTATGATAAGTGTCTTTTTCTGTGTGACTTATTTCACTTAGAATCGTCGTACCTGACTCCACTCATCTTGCTTCTACTAGCCTTATGAGACATTGATTTCATGTCTGAGTGATATTCCATTGTACATAAGGACCACAACTTCTTTATCCATTTTTCTCTTTCCTGGGATATTTAAGGTGTCATGAAGTGGAGGTTCTTGTCAACAGAGCCGCCCTAAACTTTCCGGTGCCTGTGTCTTGCTGATTTTTAGTTTTTCCAATTTATACGCCCATGAGTGGACGTGCCCTATGCTCCCTAAGCTGTTTTTTTTCCATGTTTCAGGACACAACGTACACTTCTCCAGAGTGGCTGTTGGCAATTTACATCCCGCCCATCAGTGTAGCAAGGCTGCCATTTCTCCATGGCCTGTCCTGCATTTCTGGTTTTGACACTTTTTGCAGCATGGCCCTTTTCACCGATGGGAAGCGAGAGTTCTTTGTAGCGCTGATTTGCCTTTCCAGGTTGCTTGGTTGGCCAAAAAGGGCGTATGCGTTTTTTCCTGAATATATTCAGGAAAAAACGCATACGCCCTTTTTGGCCAAGGGCATCATTGTCGACGTTTTGCCGCTTTTCATGTGCTTTAAAGGCGATTCGTATCTACCTCCTGAAATCTGTTTCCTGCAATTCTGCCTTGCTTTCAAATCCTCTTCGTTGCCTTCCCTCAATATATCTGTGGATGAGAGTTATCATTTATAACTCTGCGGGTTTGTGAATTGCAGTTTCCCTGAGCTCCATTTTTCAACTGTCTTTTTTGGGAGCTGGCCGCAAAAGCGCGGGATTGCCTCAGGCCCTATTCTGCTTCTGGGCGGCAGGCTGAGCCTGTGGTTAATTCTTCTTCCTGTTGGGAAAATAGAGTGACCTGTGCCTGTCCCAACACCTAGATCTAGTCTCTCATTGGTTGCCCCTCTTCCCGTTCATCCTCAGGACAAATTGCAACCTGTAGGGAACAGGAGGTTAAAGGTGCTGATTCTCCAAGTAGGGAGATTGCTAGTAAAGTAGCTGGAATGGCGAAACCGAGCACAAGGAGATGAGAAATGAGGTGCGTTTTAGAAACCTTTCAAAATCACACGGTGTACCATCTTCTGGGTTTCTCATGCATGTTTTCGATGTAGGAAGATGCCCTTGAACCTGGAGATTTGGGACCCATGGGATGGGTACCACGCAGTATTACTTTAAAGGGTCTGCGTTTGCTCACCCAACCTCACCCAACCTCTCAGCCCCAAGAGTGTCCACCCTTATGTCTCATCCAGCTGTGGGTCTTGATATGGTCAATCCAGGTTGCATCACAGCCTCTGAACGAATTTTGTAAGAATTTCTCTCTCTTTCACTGTCTTTGTTTTATGGGTTTTTAAAAGTAATTTATTTTTATAATGGGGTTTAGCTGCTTTTCATGGCTGTGTTTATGCGGCTTTACACCCACTTGACTCACTTCCAGAGAGATATCAATACATAGGTTTTAAGATTCTTACTAGTCACATATATTCTTGTGTGGTGAATAGGGGGTGTTGAGTCCAGTTCACTGAGCAAGGAGTAGGTCTTGTCTATTACATATTGGGTGTATGGAACGGTATCTGAGCGAATTTGAAACCCTTGTTTTATGCATCACCCCACCTCACCATTCCCGTTAAGCAGCCATAGTGTGTTTTCTAAACGTGTGACTCTGTTCTGTTTTGTAATTCAGTTCAATTGTAGCTGTTTTTACATTCCCTCTATAAGTGATAGCTTATGATAAGTGTCTTTTTCTGTGTGACTTATTTCACTTAGAATCGTCGTACCTAACTCCACTCATCTTGCTTCTACTAGCCTTATGAGACATTGATTTCATGTCTGAGTGATATTCCATTGTACATAAGGACCACAACTTCTTTATCCATTTTTCTCTTTCCTGGGATATTTAAGGTGTCATGAAGTGGAGGTTCTTGTCAACAGAGCAGCCCTAAACTTTCCGGTGCCTGTGTCTTGCTGATTTTTAGTTTTTCCAATTTATACGCCCATGAGTGGACGTGCCCTATGCTCCCTAAGCTGTTTTTTTTCCATGTTTCAGGACACAACGTACACTTCTCCAGAGTGGCTGTTGGCAATTTACATCCCGCCCATCAGTGTAGCAAGGCTGCCATTTCTCCATGGCCTGTCCTGCATTTCTGGTTTTGACACTTTTTGCAGCATGGCCCTTTTCACCGATGGGAAGCGAGACTTCTTTGTAGCGCTGATTTGCCTTTCCAGGTTGCTTGGTTGGCCAAAAAGGGCGTATGCGTTTTTTCCTGAATATATTCAGGAAAAAACGCATACGCCCTTTTTGGCCAAGGGCATCATTGTCGACGTTTTGCCGCTTTTCATGTGCTTTAAAGGCGATTCGTATCTACCTCCTGAAATCTGTTTCCTGCAATTCTGCCTTGCTTTCAAATCCTCTTCGTTGCCTTCCCTCAATATATCTGTGGATGAGAGTTATCATTTATAACTCTGCGGGTTTGTGAATTGCAGTTTCCCTGAGCTCCATTTTTCAACTGTCTTTTTTGGGAGCTGGCCGCAAAAGCGCGGGATTGCCTCAGGCCCTATTCTGCTTCTGGGCGGCAGGCTGAGCCTGTGGTTAATTCTTCTTCCTGTTGGGAAAATAGAGTGACCTGTGCCTGTCCCAACACCTAGATCTAGTCTCTCATTGGTTGCCCCTCTTCCCGTTCATCCTCAGGACAAATTGCAACCTGTAGGGAACAGGAGGTTAAAGGTGCTGATTCTCCAAGTAGGGAGATTGCTAGTAAAGTAGCTGGAATGGCGAAACCGAGCACAAGGAGATGAGAAATGAGGTGCGTTTTAGAAACCTTTCAAAATCACACGGTGTACCATCTTCTGGGTTTCTCATGCATGTTTTCGATGTAGGAAGATGCCCTTGAACCTGGAGATTTGGGACCCATGGGATGGGTACCACGCAGTATTACTTTAAAGGGTCTGCGTTTGCTCACCCAACCTCACCCAACCTCTCAGCCCCAAGAGTGTCCACCCTTATGTCTCATCCAGCTGTGGGTCTTGATATGGTCAATCCAGGTTGCATCACAGCCTCTGAACGAATTTTGTAAGAATTTCTCTCTCTTTCACTGTCTTTGTTTTATGGGTTTTTAAAAGTAATTTATTTTTATAATGGGGTTTAGCTGCTTTTCATGGCTGTGTTTATGCGGCTTTACACCCACTTGACTCACTTCCAGAGAGATATCAATACATAGGTTTTAAGATTCTTACTAGTCACATATATTCTTGTGTGGTGAATAGGGGGTGTTGAGTCCAGTTCACTGAGCAAGGAGTAGGTCTTGTCTATTACATATTGGGTGTATGGAACGGTATCTGAGCGAATTTGAAACCCTTGTTTTATGCATCACCCCACCTCACCATTCCCGTTAAGCAGCCATAGTGTGTTTTCTAAACGTGTGACTCTGTTCTGTTTTGTAATTCAGTTCAATTGTAGCTGTTTTTACATTCCCTCTATAAGTGATAGCTTATGATAAGTGTCTTTTTCTGTGTGACTTATTTCACTTAGAATCGTCGTACCTAACTCCACTCATCTTGCTTCTACTAGCCTTATGAGACATTGATTTCATGTCTGAGTGATATTCCATTGTACATAAGGACCACAACTTCTTTATCCATTTTTCTCTTTCCTGGGATATTTAAGGTGTCATGAAGTGGAGGTTCTTGTCAACAGAGCAGCCCTAAACTTTCGGGTGCCTGTGTCTTGCTGATTTTTAGTTTTTCCAATTTATACGCCCATGAGTGGACGTGCCCTATGCTCCCTAAGCTGTGTTTTTTCCATGTTTCAGGACACAACGTACACTTCTCCAGAGTGGCTGTTGGCAATTTACATCCCGCCCATCAGTGTAGCAAGGCTGCCATTTCTCCATGGCCTGTCCTGCATTTCTGGTTTTGACACTTTTTGCAGCATGGCCCTTTTCACCGATGGGAAGCGAGACTTCTTTGTAGCGCTGATTTGCCTTTCCAGGTTGCTTGGTTGGCCAAAAAGGGCGTATGCGTTTTTTCCTGAATATATTCAGGAAAAAACGCATACGCCCTTTTTGGCCAAGGGCATCATTGTCGACGTTTTGCCGCTTTTCATGTGCTTTAAAGGCGATTCGTATCTACCTCCTGAAATCTGTTTCCTGCAATTCTGCCTTGCTTTCAAATCCTCTTCGTTGCCTTCCCTCAATATATCTGTGGATGAGAGTTATCATTTATAACTCTGCGGGTTTGTGAATTGCAGTTTCCCTGAGCTCCATTTTTCAACTGTCTTTTTTGGGAGCTGGCCGCAAAAGCGCGGGATTGCCTCAGGCCCTATTCTGCTTCTGGGCGGCAGGCTGAGCCTGTGGTTAATTCTTCTTCCTGTTGGGAAAATAGAGTGACCTGTGCCTGTCCCAACACCTAGATCTAGTCTCTCATTGGTTGCCCCTCTTCCCGTTCATCCTCAGGACAAATTGCAACCTGTAGGGAACAGGAGGTTAAAGGTGCTGATTCTCCAAGTAGGGAGATTGCTAGTAAAGTAGCTGGAATGGCGAAACCGAGCACAAGGAGATGAGAAATGAGGTGCGTTTTAGAAACCTTTCAAAATCACACGGTGTACCATCTTCTGGGTTTCTCATGCATGTTTTCGATGTAGGAAGATGCCCTTGAACCTGGAGATTTGGGACCCATGGGATGGGTACCACGCAGTATTACTTTAAAGGGTCTGCGTTTGCTCACCCAACCTCACCCAACCTCTCAGCCCCAAGAGTGTCCACCCTTATGTCTCATCCAGGTGTGGGTCTAGATATGGTCAATCCAGGTTGCATCACAGCCTCTGAACGAATTTTGTAAGAATTTCTCTCTCTTTCACTGTCTTTGTTTTACGGGTTTTTAAAAGTAATTTATTTTTATAATGGGGTTTAGCTGCTTTTCATGGTTGTGTTTATGCGGCTTTACACCCACTTGACTCACTTCCAGACAGATATCAATACATAGGTTTTAAGATTCTTACTAGTCACATATATTCTTGTGCGGGGAATAGGGGGTGTTGAGTCCAGTTCACTGAGCAAGGAGTAGGTCTTGTCTATTACATATTGGGTGTATGGAACGGTATCTGAGCGAATTTGAAACCCTTGTTTTATGCATCACCCCACCTCACCATTCCCGTTAAGCAGCCATAGTGTGTTTTCTAAACGTGTGACTCTGTTCTGTTTTGTAATTCAGTTCAAGTGTAGCGGTTTTTACATTCCCTCTATAAGTGATAGCTTATGATAAGTGTCTTTTTCTGTGTGACTTATTTCACTTAGAATCGTCGTACCAAACTCCACTCATCTTGCTTCTACTAGCCTTATGACATTGATTTCATGTCTGAGTGATATTCCATTGTACATAAGGACCACAACTTCTTTATCCATTTTTCTCTTTCCTGGGATATTTAAGGTGTCATGAAGTGGAGGTTCTTGTCAACAGAGCCGCCCTAAACTTTCCGGTGCCTGTGTCTTGCTGATTTTTAGTTTTTCCAATTTATACGCCCATGAGTGGACGTGCCCTATGCTCCCTAAGCTGTTTTTTTTTCCATGTTTCAGGACACAACGTACACTTCTCCAGAGTGGCTGTTGGCAATTTACATCCCGCCCATCAGTGTAGCAAGGCTGCCATTTCTCCATGGCCTGTCCTGCATTTCTGGTTTTGACACTTTTTGCAGCATGGCCCTTTTGACCGATGGGAAGCGAGACTTCTTTGTAGCGCTGATTTGCCTTTCCAGGTTGCTTGGTTGGCCAAAAAGGGCGTATGCGTTGTTTCCTGAATATATTCAGGAAAAAACGCATACGCCCTTTTTGGCCAACGGCATCATTGTGGACGTTTTGCCGCTTTTCATGTGCTTTAAAGGCGATTCGTATCTACCTCCTGAAATCTGTTTCCTGCAATTCTGCCTTGCTTTCAAATCCTCTTCGTTGCCTTCCCTCAATATATCTGTGGATGAGAGTTATCATTTATAACTCTGCGGGTTTGTGAATTGCAGTTTCCCTGAGCTCCATTTTTCAACTGTCTTTTTTGGGAGCTGGCCGCAAAAGCGCGGGATTGCCTCAGGCCCTATTCTGTTTCTGGGCGGTAGGCTGAGCCTGTGGTTAATTCTTCTTCCTGTTGGGAAAATAGAGTGACCTGTGCCTGTCCCAACACCTAGATCTAGTCTCTCATTGGTTGCCCCTCTTCCCGTTCATCCTCAGGACAAATTGCAACCTGTAGGGAACAGGAGGTTAAAGGTGCTGATTCTCCAAGTAGGGAGATTGCTAGTAAAGTAGCTGGAATGGCGAAACCGAGCACAAGGAGATGAGAAATGAGGTGCGTTTTAGAAACCTTTCAAAATCACACGGTGTACCATCTTCTGGGTTTCTCATGCATGTTTTCGATGTAGGAAGATGCCCTTGAACCTGGAGATTTGGGACCCATGGGATGGGTACCACGCAGTATTACTTTAAAGGGTCTGCGTTTGCTCACCCAACCTCACCCAACCTCTCAGCCCCAAGAGTGTCCACCCTTATGTCTCATCCAGCTGTGGGTCTTGATATGGTCAATCCAGGTTGCATCACAGCCTCTGAACGAATTTTGTAAGAATTTCTCTCTCTTTCACTGTCTTTGTTTTATGGGTTTTTAAAAGTAATTTATTTTTATAATGGGGTTTAGCTGCTTTTCATGGCTGTGTTTATGCGGCTTTACACCCACTTGACTCACTTCCAGAGAGATATCAATACATAGGTTTTAAGATTCTTACTAGTCACATATATTCTTGTGTGGTGAATAGGGGGTGTTGAGTCCAGTTCACTGAGCAAGGAGTAGGTCTTGTCTATTACATATTGGGTGTATGGAACGGTATCTGAGCGAATTTGAAACCCTTGTTTTATGCATCACCCCACCTCACCATTCCCGTTAAGCAGCCATAGTGTGTTTTCTAAACGTGTGACTCTGTTCTGTTTTGTAATTCAGTTCAATTGTAGCTGTTTTTACATTCCCTCTATAAGTGATAGCTTATGATAAGTGTCTTTTTCTGTGTGACTTATTTCACTTAGAATCGTCGTACCTAACTCCACTCATCTTGCTTCTACTAGCCTTATGAGACATTGATTTCATGTCTGAGTGATATTCCATTGTACATAAGGACCACAACTTCTTTATCCATTTTTCTCTTTCCTGGGATATTTAAGGTGTCATGAAGTGGAGGTTCTTGTCAACAGAGCAGCCCTAAACTTTCGGGTGCCTGTGTCTTGCTGATTTTTAGTTTTTCCAATTTATACGCCCATGAGTGGACGTGCCCTATGCTCCCTAAGCTGTTTTTTTTCCATGTTTCAGGACACAACGTACACTTCTCCAGAGTGGCTGTTGGCAATTTACATCCCGCCCATCAGTGTAGCAAGGCTGCCATTTCTCCATGGCCTGTCCTGCATTTCTGGTTTTGACACTTTTTGCAGCATGGCCCTTTTCACCGATGGGAAGCGAGACTTCTTTGTAGCGCTGATTTGCCTTTCCAGGTTGCTTGGTTGGCCAAAAAGGGCGTATGCGTTTTTTCCTGAATATATTCAGGAAAAAACGCATACGCCCTTTTTGGCCAAGGGCATCATTGTCGACGTTTTGCCGCTTTTCATGTGCTTTAAAGGCGATTCGTATCTACCTCCTGAAATCTGTTTCCTGCAATTCTGCCTTGCTTTCAAATCCTCTTCGTTGCCTTCCCTCAATATATCTGTGGATGAGAGTTATCATTTATAACTCTGCGGGTTTGTGAATTGCAGTTTCCCTGAGCTCCATTTTTCAACTGTCTTTTTTGGGAGCTGGCCGCAAAAGCGCGGGATTGCCTCAGGCCCTATTCTGCTTCTGGGCGGCAGGCTGAGCCTGTGGTTAATTCTTCTTCCTGTTGGGAAAATAGAGTGACCTGTGCCTGTCCCAACACCTAGATCTAGTCTCTCATTGGTTGCCCCTCTTCCCGTTCATCCTCAGGACAAATTGCAACCTGTAGGGAACAGGAGGTTAAAGGTGCTGATTCTCCAAGTAGGGAGATTGCTAGTAAAGTAGCTGGAATGGCGAAACCGAGCACAAGGAGATGAGAAATGAGGTGCGTTTTAGAAACCTTTCAAAATCACACGGTGTACCATCTTCTGGGTTTCTCATGCATGTTTTCGATGTAGGAAGATGCCCTTGAACCTGGAGATTTGGGACCCATGGGATGGGTACCACGCAGTATTACTTTAAAGGGTCTGCGTTTGCTCACCCAACCTCACCCAACCTCTCAGCCCCAAGAGTGTCCACCCTTATGTCTCATCCAGGTGTGGGTCTAGATATGGTCAATCCAGGTTGCATCACAGCCTCTGAACGAATTTTGTAAGAATTTCTCTCTCTTTCACTGTCTTTGTTTTACGGGTTTTTAAAAGTAATTTATTTTTATAATGGGGTTTAGCTGCTTTTCATGGTTGTGTTTATGCGGCTTTACACCCACTTGACTCACTTCCAGACAGATATCAATACATAGGTTTTAAGATTCTTACTAGTCACATATATTCTTGTGCGGGGAATAGGGGGTGTTGAGTCCAGTTCACTGAGCAAGGAGTAGGTCTTGTCTATTACATATTGGGTGTATGGAACGGTATCTGAGCGAATTTGAAACCCTTGTTTTATGCATCACCCCACCTCACCATTCCCGTTAAGCAGCCATAGTGTGTTTTCTAAACGTGTGACTCTGTTCTGTTTTGTAATTCAGTTCAAGTGTAGCGGTTTTTACATTCCCTCTATAAGTGATAGCTTATGATAAGTGTCTTTTTCTGTGTGACTTATTTCACTTAGAATCGTCGTACCAAACTCCACTCATCTTGCTTCTACTAGCCTTATGACATTGATTTCATGTCTGAGTGATATTCCATTGTACATAAGGACCACAACTTCTTTATCCATTTTTCTCTTTCCTGGGATATTTAAGGTGTCATGAAGTGGAGGTTCTTGTCAACAGAGCCGCCCTAAACTTTCCGGTGCCTGTGTCTTGCTGATTTTTAGTTTTTCCAATTTATACGCCCATGAGTGGACGTGCCCTATGCTCCCTAAGCTGTTTTTTTTTCCATGTTTCAGGACACAACGTACACTTCTCCAGAGTGGCTGTTGGCAATTTACATCCCGCCCATCAGTGTAGCAAGGCTGCCATTTCTCCATGGCCTGTCCTGCATTTCTGGTTTTGACACTTTTTGCAGCATGGCCCTTTTGACCGATGGGAAGCGAGACTTCTTTGTAGCGCTGATTTGCCTTTCCAGGTTGCTTGGTTGGCCAAAAAGGGCGTATGCGTTGTTTCCTGAATATATTCAGGAAAAAACGCATACGCCCTTTTTGGCCAAGGGCATCATTGTGGACGTTTTGCCGCTTTTCATGTGCTTTAAAGGCGATTCGTATCTACCTCCTGAAATCTGTTTCCTGCAATTCTGCCTTGCTTTCAAATCCTCTTCGTTGCCTTCCCTCAATATATCTGTGGATGAGAGTTATCATTTATAACTCTGCGGGTTTGTGAATTGCAGTTTCCCTGAGCTCCATTTTTCAACTGTCTTTTTTGGGAGCTGGCCGCAAAAGCGCGGGATTGCCTCAGGCCCTATTCTGTTTCTGGGCGGTAGGCTGAGCCTGTGGTTAATTCTTCTTCCTGTTGGGAAAATAGAGTGACCTGTGCCTGTCCCAACACCTAGATCTAGTCTCTCATTGGTTGCCCCTCTTCCCGTTCATCCTCAGGACAAATTGCAACCTGTAGGGAACAGGAGGTTAAAGGTGCTGATTCTCCAAGTAGGGAGATTGCTAGTAAAGTAGCTGGAATGGCGAAACCGAGCACAAGGAGATGAGAAATGAGGTGCGTTTTAGAAACCTTTCAAAATCACACGGTGTACCATCTTCTGGGTTTCTCATGCATGTTTTCGATGTAGGAAGATGCCCTTGAACCTGGAGATTTGGGACCCATGGGATGGGTACCACGCAGTATTACTTTAAAGGGTCTGCGTTTGCTCACCCAACCTCACCCAACCTCTCAGCCCCAAGAGTGTCCACCCTTATGTCTCATCCAGCTGTGGGTCTTGATATGGTCAATCCAGGTTGCATCACAGCCTCTGAACGAATTTTGTAAGAATTTCTCTCTCTTTCACTGTCTTTGTTTTATGGGTTTTTAAAAGTAATTTATTTTTATAATGGGGTTTAGCTGCTTTTCATGGCTGTGTTTATGCGGCTTTACACCCACTTGACTCACTTCCAGAGAGATATCAATACATAGGTTTTAAGATTCTTACTAGTCACATATATTCTTGTGTGGTGAATAGGGGGTGTTGAGTCCAGTTCACTGAGCAAGGAGTAGGTCTTGTCTATTACATATTGGGTGTATGGAACGGTATCTGAGCGAATTTGAAACCCTTGTTTTATGCATCACCCCACCTCACCATTCCCGTTAAGCAGCCATAGTGTGTTTTCTAAACGTGTGACTCTGTTCTGTTTTGTAATTCAGTTCAATTGTAGCTGTTTTTACATTCCCTCTATAAGTGATAGCTTATGATAAGTGTCTTTTTCTGTGTGACTTATTTCACTTAGAATCGTCGTACCTAACTCCACTCATCTTGCTTCTACTAGCCTTATGAGACATTGATTTCATGTCTGAGTGATATTCCATTGTACATAAGGACCACAACTTCTTTATCCATTTTTCTCTTTCCTGGGATATTTAAGGTGTCATGAAGTGGAGGTTCTTGTCAACAGAGCAGCCCTAAACTTTCCGGTGCCTGTGTCTTGCTGATTTTTAGTTTTTCCAATTTATACGCCCATGAGTGGACGTGCCCTATGCTCCCTAAGCTGTTTTTTTTCCATGTTTCAGGACACAACGTACACTTCTCCAGAGTGGCTGTTGGCAATTTACATCCCGCCCATCAGTGTAGCAAGGCTGCCATTTCTCCATGGCCTGTCCTGCATTTCTGGTTTTGACACTTTTTGCAGCATGGCCCTTTTCACCGATGGGAAGCGAGACTTCTTTGTAGCGCTGATTTGCCTTTCCAGGTTGCTTGGTTGGCCAAAAAGGGCGTATGCGTTTTTTCCTGAATATATTCAGGAAAAAACGCATACGCCCTTTTTGGCCAAGGGCATCATTGTCGACGTTTTGCCGCTTTTCATGTGCTTTAAAGGCGATTCGTATCTACCTCCTGAAATCTGTTTCCTGCAATTCTGCCTTGCTTTCAAATCCTCTTCGTTGCCTTCCCTCAATATATCTGTGGATGAGAGTTATCATTTATAACTCTGCGGGTTTGTGAATTGCAGTTTCCCTGAGCTCCATTTTTCAACTGTCTTTTTTGGGAGCTGGCCGCAAAAGCGCGGGATTGCCTCAGGCCCTATTCTGCTTCTGGGCGGCAGGCTGAGCCTGTGGTTAATTCTTCTTCCTGTTGGGAAAATAGAGTGACCTGTGCCTGTCCCAACACCTAGATCTAGTCTCTCATTGGTTGCCCCTCTTCCCGTTCATCCTCAGGACAAATTGCAACCTGTAGGGAACAGGAGGTTAAAGGTGCTGATTCTCCAAGTAGGGAGATTGCTAGTAAAGTAGCTGGAATGGCGAAACCGAGCACAAGGAGATGAGAAATGAGGTGCGTTTTAGAAACCTTTCAAAATCACACGGTGTACCATCTTCTGGGTTTCTCATGCATGTTTTCGATGTAGGAAGATGCCCTTGAACCTGGAGATTTGGGACCCATGGGATGGGTACCACGCAGTATTACTTTAAAGGGTCTGCGTTTGCTCACCCAACCTCACCCAACCTCTCAGCCCCAAGAGTGTCCACCCTTATGTCTCATCCAGCTGTGGGTCTAGATATGGTCAATCCAGGTTGCATCACAGCCTCTGAACGAATTTTGTAAGAATTTCTCTCTCTTTCACTGTCTTTGTTTTACGGGTTTTTAAAAGTAATTTATTTTTATAATGGGGTTTAGCTGCTTTTCATGGTTGTGTTTATGCGGCTTTACACCCACTTGACTCACTTCCAGACAGATATCAATACATAGGTTTTAAGATTCTTACTAGTCACATATATTCTTGTGCGGGGAATAGGGGGTGTTGAGTCCAGTTCACTGAGCAAGGAGTAGGTCTTGTCTATTACATATTGGGTGTATGGAACGGTATCTGAGCGAATTTGAAACCCTTGTTTTATGCATCACCCCACCTCACCATTCCCGTTAAGCAGCCATAGTGTGTTTTCTAAACGTGTGACTCTGTTCTGTTTTGTAATTCAGTTCAAGTGTAGTGGTTTTTACATTCCCTCTATAAGTGATAGCTTATGATAAGTGTCTTTTTCTGTGTGACTTATTTCACTTAGAATCGTCGTACCTAACTCCACTCATCTTGCTTCTACTAGCCTTATGACATTGATTTCATGTCTGAGTGATATTCCATTGTACATAAGGACCACAACTTCTTTATCCATTTTTCTCTTTCCTGGGATATTTAAGGTGTCATGAAGTGGAGGTTCTTGTCAACAGAGCCGCCCTAAACTTTCCGGTGCCTGTGTCTTGCTGATTTTTAGTTTTTCCAATTTATACGCCCATGAGTGGACGTGCCCTATGCTCCCTAAGCTGTTTTTTTTCCATGTTTCAGGACACAACGTACACTTCTCCAGAGTGGCTGTTGGCAATTTACATCCCGCCCATCAGTGTAGCAAGGCTGCCATTTCTCCATGGCCTGTCCTGCATTTCTGGTTTTGACACTTTTTGCAGCATGGCCCTTTTGACCGATGGGAAGCGAGACTTCTTTGTAGCGCTGATTTGCCTTTCCAGGTTGCTTGGTTGGCCAAAAAGGGCGTATGCGTTTTTTCCTGAATATATTCAGGAAAAAACGCATACGCCCTTTTTGGCCAAGGGCATCATTGTGGACGTTTTGCCGCTTTTCATGTGCTTTAAAGGCGATTCGTATCTACCTCCTGAAATCTGTTTCCTGCAATTCTGCCTTGCTTTCAAATCCTCTTCGTTGCCTTCCCTCAATATATCTGTGGATGAGAGTTATCATTTATAACTCTGTGGGTTTGTGAATTGCAGTTTCCCTGAGCTCCATTTTTCAACTGTCTTTTTTGGGAGCTGGCCGCAAAAGCGCGGGATTGCCTCAGGCCCTATTCTGTTTCTGGGCGGCAGGCTGAGCCTGTGGTTAATTCTTCTTCCTGTTGGGAAAATAGAGTGACCTGTGCCTGTCCCAACACCTAGATCTAGTCTCTCATTGGTTGCCCCTCTTCCCGTTCATCCTCAGGACAAATTGCAACCTGTAGGGAACAGGAGGTTAAAGGTGCTGATTCTCCAAGTAGGGAGATTGCTAGTAAAGTAGCTGGAATGGCGAAACCGAGCACAAGGAGATGAGAAATGAGGTGCGTTTTAGAAACCTTTCAAAATCATATGGTGTACCATCTTCTGGGTTTCTCATGCATGTTTTCGATGTAGGAAGATGCCCTTGAACCTGGAGATTTGGGACCCATGGGATGGGTACCACGCAGTATTACTTTAAAGGGTCTGCGTTTGCTCACCCAACCTTACCCAACCTCTCAGCCCCAAGAGTGTCCACCCTTATGTCTCATCCAGCTGTGGGTCTTGATATGGTCAATCCAGGTTGCATCACAGCCTCTGAACGAATTTTGTAAGAATTTCTCTCTCTTTCACTGTCTTTGTTTTATGGGTTTTTAAAAGTAATTTATTTTTATAATGGGGTTTAGCTGCTTTTCATGGCTGTGTTTATGCGGCTTTACACCCACTTGACTCACTTCCAGAGAGATATCAATACATAGGTTTTAAGATTCTTACTAGTCACATATATTCTTGTGTGGTGAATAGGGGGTGTTGAGTCCAGTTCACTGAGCAAGGAGTAGGTCTTGTCTATTACATATTGGGTGTATGGAACGGTATCTGAGCGAATTTGAAACCCTTGTTTTATGCATCACCCCACCTCACCATTCCCGTTAAGCAGCCATAGTGTGTTTTCTAAACGTGTGACTCTGTTCTGTTTTGTAATTCAGTTCAATTGTAGCTGTTTTTACATTCCCTCTATAAGTGATAGCTTATGATAAGTGTCTTTTTCTGTGTGACTTATTTCACTTAGAATCGTCGTACCTAACTCCACTCATCTTGCTTCTACTAGCCTTATGAGACATTGATTTCATGTCTGAGTGATATTCCATTGTACATAAGGACCACAACTTCTTTATCCATTTTTCTCTTTCCTGGGATATTTAAGGTGTCATGAAGTGGAGGTTCTTGTCAACAGAGCAGCCCTAAACTTTCCGGTTCCTGTGTCTTGCTGATTTTTAGTTTTTCCAATTTATACGCCCATGAGTGGACGTGCCCTATGCTCCCTAAGCTGTTTTTTTTCCATGTTTCAGGACACAACGTACACTTCTCCAGAGTGGCTGTTGGCAATTTACATCCCGCCCATCAGTGTAGCAAGGCTGCCATTTCTCCATGGCCTGTCCTGCATTTCTGGTTTTGACACTTTTTGCAGCATGGCCCTTTTGACCGATGGGAAGCGAGACTTCTTTGTAGCGCTGATTTGCCTTTCCAGGTTGCTTGGTTGGCCAAAAAGGGCGTATGCGTTTTTTCCTGAATATATTCAGGAAAAAACGCATACGCCCTTTTTGGCCAAGGGCATCATTGTCGACGTTTTGCCGCTTTTCATGTGCTTTAAAGGCGATTCGTATCTACCTCCTGAAATCTGTTTCCTGCAATTCTGCCTTGCTTTCAAATCCTCTTCGTTGCCTTCCCTCAATATATCTGTGGATGAGAGTTATCATTTATAACTCTGCGGGTTTGTGAATTGCAGTTTCCCTGAGCTCCATTTTTCAACTGTCTTTTTTGGGAGCTGGCCGCAAAAGCGCGGGATTGCCTCAGGCCCTATTCTGCTTCTGGGCGGCAGGCTGAGCCTGTGGTTAATTCTTCTTCCTGTTGGGAAAATAGAGTGACCTGTGCCTGTCCCAACACCTAGATCTAGTCTCTCATTGGTTGCCCCTCTTCCCGTTCATCCTCAGGACAAATTGCAACCTGTAGGGAACAGGAGGTTAAAGGTGCTGATTCTCCAAGTAGGGAGATTGCTAGTAAAGTAGCTGGAATGGCGAAACCGAGCACAAGGAGATGAGAAATGAGGTGCGTTTTAGAAACCTTTCAAAATCACACGGTGTACCATCTTCTGGGTTTCTCATGCATGTTTTCGATGTAGGAAGATGCCCTTGAACCTGGAGATTTGGGACCCATGGGATGGGTACCACGCAGTATTACTTTAAAGGGTCTGCGTTTGCTCACCCAACCTCACCCAACCTCTCAGCCCCAAGAGTGTCCACCCTTATGTCTCATCCAGCTGTGGGTCTTGATATGGTCAATCCAGGTTGCATCACAGCCTCTGAACGAATTTTGTAAGAATTTCTCTCTCTTTCACTGTCTTTGTTTTATGGGTTTTTAAAAGTAATTTATTTTTATAATGGGGTTTAGCTGCTTTTCATGGCTGTGTTTATGCGGCTTTACACCCACTTGACTCACTTCCAGAGAGATATCAATACATAGGTTTTAAGATTCTTACTAGTCACATATATTCTTGTGTGGTGAATAGGGGGTGTTGAGTCCAGTTCACTGAGCAAGGAGTAGGTCTTGTCTATTACATATTGGGTGTATGGAACGGTATCTGAGCGAATTTGAAACCCTTGTTTTATGCATCACCCCACCTCACCATTCCCGTTAAGCAGCCATAGTGTGTTTTCTAAACGTGTGACTCTGTTCTGTTTTGTAATTCAGTTCAATTGTAGCTGTTTTTACATTCCCTCTATAAGTGATAGCTTATGATAAGTGTCTTTTTCTGTGTGACTTATTTCACTTAGAATCGTCGTACCTAACTCCACTCATCTTGCTTCTACTAGCCTTATGAGACATTGATTTCATGTCTGAGTGATATTCCATTGTACATAAGGACCACAACTTCTTTATCCATTTTTCTCTTTCCTGGGATATTTAAGGTGTCATGAAGTGGAGGTTCTTGTCAACAGAGCAGCCCTAAACTTTCGGGTGCCTGTGTCTTGCTGATTTTTAGTTTTTCCAATTTATACGCCCATGAGTGGACGTGCCCTATGCTCCCTAAGCTGTTTTTTTTCCATGTTTCAGGACACAACGTACACTTCTCCAGAGTGGCTGTTGGCAATTTACATCCCGCCCATCAGTGTAGCAAGGCTGCCATTTCTCCATGGCCTGTCCTGCATTTCTGGTTTTGACACTTTTTGCAGCATGGCCCTTTTCACCGATGGGAAGCGAGACTTCTTTGTAGCGCTGATTTGCCTTTCCAGGTTGCTTGGTTGGCCAAAAAGGGCGTATGCGTTTTTTCCTGAATATATTCAGGAAAAAACGCATACGCCCTTTTTGGCCAAGGGCATCATTGTCGACGTTTTGCCGCTTTTCATGTGCTTTAAAGGCGATTCGTATCTACCTCCTGAAATCTGTTTCCTGCAATTCTGCCTTGCTTTCAAATCCTCTTCGTTGCCTTCCCTCAATATATCTGTGGATGAGAGTTATCATTTATAACTCTGCGGGTTTGTGAATTGCAGTTTCCCTGAGCTCCATTTTTCAACTGTCTTTTTTGGGAGCTGGCCGCAAAAGCGCGGGATTGCCTCAGGCCCTATTCTGCTTCTGGGCGGCAGGCTGAGCCTGTGGTTAATTCTTCTTCCTGTTGGGAAAATAGAGTGACCTGTGCCTGTCCCAACACCTAGATCTAGTCTCTCATTGGTTGCCCCTCTTCCCGTTCATCCTCAGGACAAATTGCAACCTGTAGGGAACAGGAGGTTAAAGGTGCTGATTCTCCAAGTAGGGAGATTGCTAGTAAAGTAGCTGGAATGGCGAAACCGAGCACAAGGAGATGAGAAATGAGGTGCGTTTTAGAAACCTTTCAAAATCACACGGTGTACCATCTTCTGGGTTTCTCATGCATGTTTTCGATGTAGGAAGATGCCCTTGAACCTGGAGATTTGGGACCCATGGGATGGGTACCACGCAGTATTACTTTAAAGGGTCTGCGTTTGCTCACCCAACCTCACCCAACCTCTCAGCCCCAAGAGTGTCCACCCTTATGTCTCATCCAGGTGTGGGTCTAGATATGGTCAATCCAGGTTGCATCACAGCCTCTGAACGAATTTTGTAAGAATTTCTCTCTCTTTCACTGTCTTTGTTTTACGGGTTTTTAAAAGTAATTTATTTTTATAATGGGGTTTAGCTGCTTTTCATGGTTGTGTTTATGCGGCTTTACACCCACTTGACTCACTTCCAGACAGATATCAATACATAGGTTTTAAGATTCTTACTAGTGACATATATTCTTGTGCGGGGAATAGGGGGTGTTGAGTCCAGTTCACTGAGCAAGGAGTAGGTCTTGTCTATTACATATTGGGTGTATGGAACGGTATCTGAGCGAATTTGAAACCCTTGTTTTATGCATCACCCCACCTCACCATTCCCGTTAAGCAGCCATAGTGTGTTTTCTAAACGTGTGACTCTGTTCTGTTTTGTAATTCAGTTCAAGTGTAGCGGTTTTTACATTCCCTCTATAAGTGATAGCTTATGATAAGTGTCTTTTTCTGTGTGACTTATTTCACTTAGAATCGTCGTACCAAACTCCACTCATCTTGCTTCTACTAGCCTTATGACATTGATTTCATGTCTGAGTGATATTCCATTGTACATAAGGACCACAACTTCTTTATCCATTTTTCTCTTTCCTGGGATATTTAAGGTGTCATGAAGTGGAGGTTCTTGTCAACAGAGCCGCCCTAAACTTTCCGGTGCCTGTGTCTTGCTGATTTTTAGTTTTTCCAATTTATACGCCCATGAGTGGACGTGCCCTATGCTCCCTAAGCTGTTTTTTTTTCCATGTTTCAGGACACAACGTACACTTCTCCAGAGTGGCTGTTGGCAATTTACATCCCGCCCATCAGTGTAGCAAGGCTGCCATTTCTCCATGGCCTGTCCTGCATTTCTGGTTTTGACACTTTTTGCAGCATGGCCCTTTTGACCGATGGGAAGCGAGACTTCTTTGTAGCGCTGATTTGCCTTTCCAGGTTGCTTGGTTGGCCAAAAAGGGCGTATGCGTTGTTTCCTGAATATATTCAGGAAAAAACGCATACGCCCTTTTTGGCCAAGGGCATCATTGTGGACGTTTTGCCGCTTTTCATGTGCTTTAAAGGCGATTCGTATCTACCTCCTGAAATCTGTTTCCTGCAATTCTGCCTTGCTTTCAAATCCTCTTCGTTGCCTTCCCTCAATATATCTGTGGATGAGAGTTATCATTTATAACTCTGCGGGTTTGTGAATTGCAGTTTCCCTGAGCTCCATTTTTCAACTGTCTTTTTTGGGAGCTGGCCGCAAAAGCGCGGGATTGCCTCAGGCCCTATTCTGTTTCTGGGCGGTAGGCTGAGCCTGTGGTTAATTCTTCTTCCTGTTGGGAAAATAGAGTGACCTGTGCCTGTCCCAACACCTAGATCTAGTCTCTCATTGGTTGCCCCTCTTCCCGTTCATCCTCAGGACAAATTGCAACCTGTAGGGAACAGGAGGTTAAAGGTGCTGATTCTCCAAGTAGGGAGATTGCTAGTAAAGTAGCTGGAATGGCGAAACCGAGCACAAGGAGATGAGAAATGAGGTGCGTTTTAGAAACCTTTCAAAATCACACGGTGTACCATCTTCTGGGTTTCTCATGCATGTTTTCGATGTAGGAAGATGCCCTTGAACCTGGAGATTTGGGACCCATGGGATGGGTACCACGCAGTATTACTTTAAAGGGTCTGCGTTTGCTCACCCAACCTCACCCAACCTCTCAGCCCCAAGAGTGTCCACCCTTATGTCTCATCCAGCTGTGGGTCTTGATATGGTCAATCCAGGTTGCATCACAGCCTCTGAACGAATTTTGTAAGAATTTCTCTCTCTTTCACTGTCTTTGTTTTATGGGTTTTTAAAAGTAATTTATTTTTATAATGGGGTTTAGCTGCTTTTCATGGCTGTGTTTATGCGGCTTTACACCCACTTGACTCACTTCCAGAGAGATATCAATACATAGGTTTTAAGATTCTTACTAGTCACATATATTCTTGTGTGGTGAATAGGGGGTGTTGAGTCCAGTTCACTGAGCAAGGAGTAGGTCTTGTCTATTACATATTGGGTGTATGGAACGGTATCTGAGCGAATTTGAAACCCTTGTTTTATGCATCACCCCACCTCACCATTCCCGTTAAGCAGCCATAGTGTGTTTTCTAAACGTGTGACTCTGTTCTGTTTTGTAATTCAGTTCAATTGTAGCTGTTTTTACATTCCCTCTATAAGTGATAGCTTATGATAAGTGTCTTTTTCTGTGTGACTTATTTCACTTAGAATCGTCGTACCTAACTCCACTCATCTTGCTTCTACTAGCCTTATGAGACATTGATTTCATGTCTGAGTGATATTCCATTGTACATAAGGACCACAACTTCTTTATCCATTTTTCTCTTTCCTGGGATATTTAAGGTGTCATGAAGTGGAGGTTCTTGTCAACAGAGCAGCCCTAAACTTTCCGGTGCCTGTGTCCTGCTGATTTTTAGTTTTTCCAATTTATACGCCCATGAGTGGACGTGCCCTATGCTCCCTAAGCTGTTTTTTTTCCATGTTTCAGGACACAACGTACACTTCTCCAGAGTGGCTGTTGGCAATTTACATCCCGCCCATCAGTGTAGCAAGGCTGCCATTTCTCCATGGCCTGTCCTGCATTTCTGGTTTTGACACTTTTTGCAGCATGGCCCTTTTCACCGATGGGAAGCGAGACTTCTTTGTAGCGCTGATTTGCATTTCCAGGTTGCTTGGTTGGCCAAAAAGGGCGTATGCGTTTTTTCCTGAATATATTCAGGAAAAAACGCATACGCCCTTTTTGGCCAAGGGCATCATTGTCGACGTTTTGCCGCTTTTCATGTGCTTTAAAGGCGATTCGTATCTACCTCCTGAAATCTGTTTCCTGCAATTCTGCCTTGCTTTCAAATCCTCTTCGTTGCCTTCCCTCAATATATCTGTGGATGAGAGTTATCATTTATAACTCTGCGGGTTTGTGAATTGCAGTTTCCCTGAGCTCCATTTTTCAACTGTCTTTTTTGGGAGCTGGCCGCAAAAGCGCGGGATTGCCTCAGGCCCTATTCTGCTTCTGGGCGGCAGGCTGAGCCTGTGGTTAATTCTTCTTCCTGTTGGGAAAATAGAGTGACCTGTGCCTGTCCCAACACCTAGATCTAGTCTCTCATTGGTTGCCCCTCTTCCCGTTCATCCTCAGGACAAATTGCAACCTGTAGGGAACAGGAGGTTAAAGGTGCTGATTCTCCAAGTAGGGAGATTGCTAGTAAAGTAGCTGGAATGGCGAAACCGAGCACAAGGAGATGAGAAATGAGGTGCGTTTTAGAAACCTTTCAAAATCACACGGTGTACCATCTTCTGGGTTTCTCATGCATGTTTTCGATGTAGGAAGATGCCCTTGAACCTGGAGATTTGGGACCCATGGGATGGGTACCACGCAGTATTACTTTAAAGGGTCTGCGTTTGCTCACCCAACCTCACCCAACCTCTCAGCCCCAAGAGTGTCCACCCTTATGTCTCATCCAGGTGTGGGTCTAGATATGGTCAATCCAGGTTGCATCACAGCCTCTGAACGAATTTTGTAAGAATTTCTCTCTCTTTCACTGTCTTTGTTTTACGGGTTTTTAAAAGTAATTTATTTTTATAATGGGGTTTAGCTGCTTTTCATGGTTGTGTTTATGCGGCTTTACACCCACTTGACTCACTTCCAGACAGATATCAATACATAGGTTTTAAGATTCTTACTAGTCACATATATTCTTGTGCGGGGAATAGGGGGTGTTGAGTCCAGTTCACTGAGCAAGGAGTAGGTCTTGTCTATTACATATTGGGTGTATGGAACGGTATCTGAGCGAATTTGAAACCCTTGTTTTATGCATCACCCTACCTCACCATTCCCGTTAAGCAGCCATAGTGTGTTTTCTAAACGTGTGACTCTGTTCTGTTTTGTAATTCAGTTCAAGTGTAGCGGTTTTTACATTCCCTCTATAAGTGATAGCTTATGATAAGTGTCTTTTTCTGTGTGACTTATTTCACTTAGAATCGTCGTACCTAACTCCACTCATCTTGCTTCTACTAGCCTTATGACATTGATTTCATGTCTGAGTGATATTCCATTGTACATAAGGACCACAACTTCTTTATCCATTTTTCTCTTTCCTGGGATATTTAAGGTGTCATGAAGTGGAGGTTCTTGTCAACAGAGCCGCCCTAAACTTTCCGGTGCCTGTGTCTTGCTGATTTTTACTTTTTCCAATTTATACGCCCATGAGTGGACGTGCCCTATGCTCCCTAAGCTGTCTTTTTTCCATGTTTCAGGACACAACGTACACTTCTCCAGAGTGGCTGTTGGCAATTTACATCCCGCCCATCAGTGTAGCAAGGCTGCCATTTCTCCATGGCCTGTCCTGCATTTCTGGTTTTGACACTTTTTGCAGCATGGCCCTTTTCACCGATGGGAAGCGAGACTTCTTTGTAGCGCTGATTTGCCTTTCCAGGTTGCTTGGTTGGCCAAAAAGGGCGTATGCGTTTTTTCCTGAATATATTCAGGAAAAAACGCATACGCCCTTTTTGGCCAAGGGCATCATTGTGGACGTTTTGCCGCTTTTCATGTGCTTTAAAGGCGATTCGTATCTACCTCCTGAAATCTGTTTCCTGCAATTCTGCCTTGCTTTCAAATCCTCTTCGTTGCCTTCCCTCAATATATCTGTGGATGAGAGTTATCATTTATAACTCTGCGGGTTTGTGAATTGCAGTTTCCCTGAGCTCCATTTTTCAACTGTCTTTTTTGGGAGCTGGCCGCAAAAGCGCGGGATTGCCTCAGGCCCTATTCTGCTTCTGGGCGGCAGGCTGAGCCTGTGGTTAATTCTTCTTCCTGTTGGGAAAATAGAGTGACCTGTGCCTGTCCCAACACCTAGATCTAGTCTCTCATTGGTTGCCCCTCTTCCCGTTCATCCTCAGGACAAATTGCAACCTGTAGGGAACAGGAGGTTAAAGGTGCTGATTCTCCAAGTAGGGAGATTGCTAGTAAAGTAGCTGGAATGGCGAAACCGAGCACAAGGAGATGAGAAATGAGGTGCGTTTTAGAAACCTTTCAAAATCATATGGTGTACCATCTTCTGGTTTTCTCATGCATGTTTTCGATGTAGGAAGATGCCCTTGAACCTGGAGATTTGGGACCCATGGGATGGGTACCACGCAGTATTACTTTAAAGGGTCTGCGTTTGCTCACCCAACCTCACCCAACCTCTCAGCCCCAAGAGTGTCCACCCTTATGTCTCATCCAGCTGTGGGTCTTGATATGGTCAATCCAGGTTGCATCACAGCCTCTGAACGAATTTTGTAAGAATTTCTCTCTCTTTCACTGTCTTTGTTTTATGGGTTTTTAAAAGTAATTTATTTTTATAATGGGGTTTAGCTGCTTTTCATGGCTGTGTTTATGCGGCTTTACACCCACTTGACTCACTTCCAGAGAGATATCAATACATAGGTTTTAAGATTCTTACTAGTCACATATATTCTTGTGTGGTGAATAGGGGGTGTTGAGTCCAGTTCACTGAGCAAGGAGTAGGTCTTGTCTATTACATATTGGGTGTATGGAACGGTATCTGAGCGAATTTGAAACCCTTGTTTTATGCATCACCCCACCTCACCATTCCCGTTAAGCAGCCATAGTGTGTTTTCTAAACGTGTGACTCTGTTCTGTTTTGTAATTCAGTTCAATTGTAGCTGTTTTTACATTCCCTCTATAAGTGATAGCTTATGATAAGTGTCTTTTTCTGTGTGACTTATTTCACTTAGAATCGTCGTACCTAACTCCACTCATCTTGCTTCTACTAGCCTTATGAGACATTGATTTCATGTCTGAGTGATATTCCATTGTACATAAGGACCACAACTTCTTTATCCATTTTTCTCTTTCCTGGGATATTTAAGGTGTCATGAAGTGGAGGTTCTTGTCAACAGAGCAGCCCTAAACTTTCCGGTTCCTGTGTCTTGCTGATTTTTAGTTTTTCCAATTTATACGCCCATGAGTGGACGTGCCCTATGCTCCCTAAGCTGTTTTTTTTCCATGTTTCAGGACACAACGTACACTTCTCCAGAGTGGCTGTTGGCAATTTACATCCCGCCCATCAGTGTAGCAAGGCTGCCATTTCTCCATGGCCTGTCCTGCATTTCTGGTTTTGACACTTTTTGCAGCATGGCCCTTTTGACCGATGGGAAGCGAGACTTCTTTGTAGCGCTGATTTGCCTTTCCAGGTTGCTTGGTTGGCCAAAAAGGGCGTATGCGTTTTTTCCTGAATATATTCAGGAAAAAACGCATACGCCCTTTTTGGCCAAGGGCATCATTGTGGACGTTTTGCCGCTTTTCATGTGCTTTAAAGGCGATTCGTATCTACCTCCTGAAATCTGTTTCCTGCAATTCTGCCTTGCTTTCAAATCCTCTTCGTTGCCTTCCCTCAATATATCTGTGGATGAGAGTTATCATTTATAACTCTGCGGGTTTGTGAATTGCAGTTTCCCTGAGCTCCATTTTTCAACTGTCTTTTTTGGGAGCTGGCCGCAAAAGCGCGGGATTGCCTCAGGCCCTATTCTGCTTCTGGGCGGCAGGCTGAGCCTGTGGTTAATTCTTCTTCCTGTTGGGAAAATAGAGTGACCTGTGCCTGTCCCAACACCTAGATCTAGTCTCTCATTGGTTGCCCCTCTTCCCGTTCATCCTCAGGACAAATTGCAACCTGTAGGGAACAGGAGGTTAAAGGTGCTGATTCTCCAAGTAGGGAGATTGCTAGTAAAGTAGCTGGAATGGCGAAACCGAGCACAAGGAGATGAGAAATGAGGTGCGTTTTAGAAACCTTTCAAAATCACACGGTGTACCATCTTCTGGGTTTCTCATGCATGTTTTCGATGTAGGAAGATGCCCTTGAACCTGGAGATTTGGGACCCATGGGATGGGTACCACGCAGTACTACTTTAAAGGGTCTGCGTTTGCTCACCCAACCTCACCCAACCTCTCAGCCCAAAGAGTGTCCACCCTTATGTCTCATCCAGGTGTGGGTCTAGATATGGTCAATCCAGGTTGCATCACAGCCTCTGAACGAATTTTGTAAGAATTTCTCTCTCTTTCACTGTCTTTGTTTTACGGGTTTTTAAAAGTAATTTATTTTTATAATGGGGTTTAGCTGCTTTTCATGGTTGTGTTTATGCGGCTTTACACCCACTTGACTCACTTCCAGACAGATATCAATACATAGGTTTTAAGATTCTTACTAGTCACATATATTCTTGTGCGGGGAATAGGGGGTGTTGAGTCCAGTTCACTGAGCAAGGAGTAGGTCTTGTCTATTACATATTGGGTGTATGGAACGGTATCTGAGCGAATTTGAAACCCTTGTTTTATGCATCACCCCACCTCACCATTCCCGTTAAGCAGCCATAGTGTGTTTTCTAAACGTGTGACTCTGTTCTGTTTTGTAATTCAGTTCAAGTGTAGCGGTTTTTACATTCCCTCTATAAGTGATAGCTTATGATAAGTGTCTTTTTCTGTGTGACTTATTTCACTTAGAATCGTCGTACCAAACTCCACTCATCTTGCTTCTACTAGCCTTATGACATTGATTTCATGTCTGAGTGATATTCCATTGTACATAAGGACCACAACTTCTTTATCCATTTTTCTCTTTCCTGGGATATTTAAGGTGTCATGAAGTGGAGGTTCTTGTCAACAGAGCCGCCCTAAACTTTCCGGTGCCTGTGTCTTGCTGATTTTTAGTTTTTCCAATTTATACGCCCATGAGTGGACGTGCCCTATGCTCCCTAAGCTGTTTTTTTTTCCATGTTTCAGGACACAACGTACACTTCTCCAGAGTGGCTGTTGGCAATTTACATCCCGCCCATCAGTGTAGCAAGGCTGCCATTTCTCCATGGCCTGTCCTGCATTTCTGGTTTTGACACTTTTTGCAGCATGGCCCTTTTGACCGATGGGAAGCGAGACTTCTTTGTAGCGCTGATTTGCCTTTCCAGGTTGCTTGGTTGGCCAAAAAGGGCGTATGCGTTGTTTCCTGAATATATTCAGGAAAAAACGCATACGCCCTTTTTGGCCAAGGGCATCATTGTGGACGTTTTGCCGCTTTTCATGTGCTTTAAAGGCGATTCGTATCTACCTCCTGAAATCTGTTTCCTGCAATTCTGCCTTGCTTTCAAATCCTCTTCGTTGCCTTCCCTCAATATATCTGTGGATGAGAGTTATCATTTATAACTCTGCGGGTTTGTGAATTGCAGTTTCCCTGAGCTCCATTTTTCAACTGTCTTTTTTGGGAGCTGGCCGCAAAAGCGCGGGATTGCCTCAGGCCCTATTCTGTTTCTGGGCGGTAGGCTGAGCCTGTGGTTAATTCTTCTTCCTGTTGGGAAAATAGAGTGACCTGTGCCTGTCCCAACACCTAGATCTAGTCTCTCATTTGTTGCCCCTCTTCCCGTTCATCCTCAGGACAAATTGCAACCTGTAGGGAACAGGAGGTTAAAGGTGCTGATTCTCCAAGTAGGGAGATTGCTAGTAAAGTAGCTGGAATGGCGAAACCGAGCACAAGGAGATGAGAAATGAGGTGCGTTTTAGAAACCTTTCAAAATCACACGGTGTACCATCTTCTGGGTTTCTCATGCATGTTTTCGATGTAGGAAGATGCCCTTGAACCTGGAGATTTGGGACCCATGGGATGGGTACCACGCAGTATTACTTTAAAGGGTCTGCGTTTGCTCACCCAACCTCACCCAACCTCTCATCCCCAAGAGTGTCCACCCTTATGTCTCATCCAGCTGTGGGTCTTGATATGGTCAATCCAGGTTGCATCACAGCCTCTGAACGAATTTTGTAAGAATTTCTCTCTCTTTCACTGTCTTTGTTTTATGGGTTTTTAAAAGTAATTTATTTTTATAATGGGGTTTAGCTGCTTTTCATGGCTGTGTTTATGCGGCTTTACACCCACTTGACTCACTTCCAGAGAGATATCAATACATAGGTTTTAAGATTCTTACTAGTCACATATATTCTTGTGTGGTGAATAGGGGGTGTTGAGTCCAGTTCACTGAGCAAGGAGTAGGTCTTGTCTATTACATATTGGGTGTATGGAACGGTATCTGAGCGAATTTGAAACCCTTGTTTTATGCATCACCCCACCTCACCATTCCCGTTAAGCAGCCATAGTGTGTTTTCTAAACGTGTGACTCTGTTCTGTTTTGTAATTCAGTTCAATTGTAGCTGTTTTTACATTCCCTCTATAAGTGATAGCTTATGATAAGTGTCTTTTTCTGTGTGACTTATTTCACTTAGAATCGTCGTACCTAACTCCACTCATCTTGCTTCTACTAGCCTTATGAGACATTGATTTCATGTCTGAGTGATATTCCATTGTACATAAGGACCACAACTTCTTTATCCATTTTTCTCTTTCCTGGGATATTTAAGGTGTCATGAAGTGGAGGTTCTTGTCAACAGAGCAGCCCTAAACTTTCCGGTGCCTGTGTCCTGCTGATTTTTAGTTTTTCCAATTTATACGCCCATGAGTGGACGTGCCCTATGCTCCCTAAGCTGTTTTTTTTCCATGTTTCAGGACACAACGTACACTTCTCCAGAGTGGCTGTTGGCAATTTACATCCCGCCCATCAGTGTAGCAAGGCTGCCATTTCTCCATGGCCTGTCCTGCATTTCTGGTTTTGACACTTTTTGCAGCATGGCCCTTTTCACCGATGGGAAGCGAGACTTCTTTGTAGCGCTGATTTGCATTTCCAGGTTGCTTGGTTGGCCAAAAAGGGCGTATGCGTTTTTTCCTGAATATATTCAGGAAAAAACGCATACGCCCTTTTTGGCCAAGGGCATCATTGTCGACGTTTTGCCGCTTTTCATGTGCTTTAAAGGCGATTCGTATCTACCTCCTGAAATCTGTTTCCTGCAATTCTGCCTTGCTTTCAAATCCTCTTCGTTGCCTTCCCTCAATATATCTGTGGATGAGAGTTATCATTTATAACTCTGCGGGTTTGTGAATTGCAGTTTCCCTGAGCTCCATTTTTCAACTGTCTTTTTTGGGAGCTGGCCGCAAAAGCGCGGGATTGCCTCAGGCCCTATTCTGCTTCTGGGCGGCAGGCTGAGCCTGTGGTTAATTCTTCTTCCTGTTGGGAAAATAGAGTGACCTGTGCCTGTCCCAACACCTAGATCTAGTCTCTCATTGGTTGCCCCTCTTCCCGTTCATCCTCAGGACAAATTGCAACCTGTAGGGAACAGGAGGTTAAAGGTGCTGATTCTCCAAGTAGGGAGATTGCTAGTAAAGTAGCTGGAATGGCGAAACCGAGCACAAGGAGATGAGAAATGAGGTGCGTTTTAGAAACCTTTCAAAATCACACGGTGTACCATCTTCTGGGTTTCTCATGCATGTTTTCGATGTAGGAAGATGCCCTTGAACCTGGAGATTTGGGACCCATGGGATGGGTACCTCGCAGTATTACTTTAAAAGGTCTGCGTTTGCTCACCCAACCTCACCCAAACTCTCAGCCCCAAGAGTGTCCACCCTTATGTCTCATCCAGGTGTGGGTCTGGATATGGTCAATCCAGGTTGCATCACAGCCTCTGAACGAATTTTGTAAGAATTTCTCTCTCTTTCACTGTCTTTGTTTTACGGGTTTTTAAAAGTAATTTATTTTTATAATGGGGTTTAGCTGCTTTTCATGGCTGTGTTTATGCGGCTTTACACCCACTTGACTCACTTCCAGAGAGATATCAATACATAGGTTTTAAGATTCTTACTAGTCACATATATTCTTGTGTGGTGAATAGGGGGTGTTGAGTCCAGTTCACTGAGCAAGGAGTAGGTCTTGTCTATTACATATTGGGTGTATGGAACGGTATCTGAGCGAATTTGAAACCCTTGTTTTATGCATCACCCCACCTCACCATTCCCGTTAAGCAGCCATAGTGTGTTTTCTAAACGTGTGACTCTGTTCTGTTTTGTAATTCAGTTCAAGTGTAGCGGTTTTTACATTCCCTCTGTAAGTGATAGCTTATGATAGGTGTCTTTTTCTGTGTGACTTATTTCACTTAGAATCGTCGTACCTAACTCCACTCATCTTGCTTCTACTAGCCTTATGAGACATTGATTTCATGTCTGAGTGATATTCCATTGTACATAAGGACCACAACTTCTTTATCCATTTTTCTCTTTCCTGGGATATTTAAGGTGTCATGAAGTGGAGGTTCTTGTCAACAGAGCAGCCCTAAACTTTCGGGTGCCTGTGTCTTGCTGATTTTTAGTTTTTCCAATTTATAAGCCCTTGAGTGGACGTGCCCTATGCTCCCTAAGCTGTTGTTTTTCCATGTTTCAGGACACAACGTACACTTCTCCAGAGTGGCTGTTGGCAATTTACATCCCGCCCATCAGTGTAGCAAGGCTGCCATTTCTCCATGGCCTGTCCTGCATTTCTGGTTTTGACACTTTTTGCAGCATGGCCCTTTTCACCGATGGGAAGCGAGACTTCTTTGTAGCGCTGATTTGCCTTTCCAGGTTGCTTGGTTGGCCAAAAAGGGCGTATGCGTTTTTTCCTGAATATATTCAGGAAAAAACGCATACGCCCTTTTTGGCCAAGGGCATCATTGTCGACGTTTTGCCGCTTTTCATGTGCTTTAAAGGCGATTCGTATCTACCTCCTGAAATCTGTTTCCTGCAATTCTGCCTTGCTTTCAAATCCTCTTCGTTGCCTTCCCTCAATATATCTGTGGATGAGAGTTATCATTTATAACTCTGCGGGTTTGTGAATTGCAGTTTCCCTGAGCTCCATTTTTCAACTGTCTTTTTTGGGAGCTGGCCGCAAAAGCGCGGGATTGCCTCAGGCCCTATTCTGCTTCTGGGCGGCAGGCTGAGCCTGTGGTTAATTCTTCTTCCTGGTGGGAAAATAGAGTGACCTGTGCCTGTCCCAACACCTAGATCTAGTCTCTCATTGGTTGCCCCTCTTCCCGTTCATCCTCAGGACAAATTGCAACCTGTAGGGAACAGGAGGTTAAAGGTGCTGATTCTCCAAGTAGGGAGATTGCTAGTAAAGTAGCTGGAATGGCGAAACCGAGCACAAGGAGATGAGAAATGAGGTGCATTTTAGAAACCTTTCAAAATCACACGGTGTACCATCTTCTGGGTTTCTCATGCATGTTTTCGATGTAGGAAGATGCCCTTGAACCTGGAGATTTGGGACCCATGGGATGGGTACCACGCAGTATTACTTTAAAGGGTCTGCGTTTGCTCACCCAACCTCACCCAACCTCTCAGCCCCAAGAGTGTCCACCCTTATGTCTCATCCAGCTGTGGGTCTTGATATGGTCAATCCAGGTTGCATCACAGCCTCTGAACGAATTTTGTAAGAATTTCTCTCTCTTTCACTGTCTTTGTTTTATGGGTTTTTAAAAGTAATTTATTTTTATAATGGGGTTTAGCTGCTTTTCATGGTTGTGTTTATGCGGCTTTACACCCACTTGACTCACTTCCAGAGAGATATCAATACATAGGTTTTAAGATTCTTACTAGTCACATATATTCTTGTGTGGTGAATAGGGGGTGTTGAGTCCAGTTCACTGAGCAAGGAGTAGGTCTTGTCTATTACATATTGGGTGTATGGAACGGTATCTGAGCGAATTTGAAACCCTTGTTTTATGCATCACCCCACCTCACCATTCCCGTTAAGCAGCCATAGTGTGTTTTCTAAACGTGTGACTCTGTTCTGTTTTGTAATTCAGTTCAATTGTAGCTGTTTTTACATTCCCTCTATAAGTGATAGCTTATGATAAGTGTCTTTTTCTGTGTGACTTATTTCACTTAGAATCGTCGTACCTAACTCCACTCATCTTGCTTCTACTAGCCTTATGAGACATTGATTTCATGTCTGAGTGATATTCCATTGTACATAAGGACCACAACTTCTTTATCCATTTTTCTCTTTCCTGGGATATTTAAGGTGTCATGAAGTGGAGGTTCTTGTCAACAGAGCAGCCCTAAACTTTCCGGTGCCTGTGTCTTGCTGATTTTTAGTTTTTCCAATTTATACGCCCATGAGTGGACGTGCCCTATGCTCCCTAAGCTGTTTTTTTTCCATGTTTCAGGACACAACGTACACTTCTCCAGAGTGGCTGTTGGCAATTTACATCCCGCCCATCAGTGTAGCAAGGCTGCCATTTCTCCATGGCCTGTCCTGCATTTCTGGTTTTGACACTTTTTGCAGCATGGCCCTTTTCACCGATGGGAAGCGAGACTTCTTTGTAGCGCTGATTTGCCTTTCCAGGTTGCTTGGTTGGCCAAAAAGGGCGTATGCGTTTTTTCCTGAATATATTCAGGAAAAAACGCATACGCCCTTTTTGGCCAAGGGCATCATTGTCGACGTTTTGCCGCTTTTCATGTGCTTTAAAGGCGATTCGTATCTACCTCCTGAAATCTGTTTCCTGCAATTCTGCCTTGCTTTCAAATGCTCTTCGTTGCCTTCCCTCAATATATCTGTGGATGAGAGTTATCATTTATAACTCTGCGGGTTTGTGAATTGCAGTTTCCCTGAGCTCCATTTTTCAACTGTCTTTTTTGGGAGCTGGCCGCAAAAGCGCGGGATTGCCTCAGGCCCTATTCTGCTTCTGGGCGGCAGGCTGAGCCTGTGGTTAATTCTTCTTCCTGTTGGGAAAATAGAGTGACCTGTGCCTGTCCCAACACCTAGATCTAGTCTCTCATTGGTTGCCCCTCTTCCCGTTCATCCTCAGGACAAATTGCAACCTGTAGGGAACAGGAGGTTAAAGGTGCTGATTCTCCAAGTAGGGAGATTGCTAGTAAAGTAGCTGGAATGGCGAAACCGAGCACAAGGAGATGAGAAATGAGGTGCGTTTTAGAAACCTTTCAAAATCATATGGTGTACCATCTTCTGGTTTTCTCATGCATGTTTTCGATGTAGGAAGATGCCCTTGAACCTGGAGATTTGGGACCCATGGGATGGGTACCACGCAGTATTACTTTAAAGGGTCTGCGTTTGCTCACCCAACCTCACCCAACCTCTCAGCCCCAAGAGTGTCCACCCTTATGTCTCATCCAGCTGTGGGTCTTGATATGGTCAATCCAGGTTGCATCACAGCCTCTGAACGAATTTTGTAAGAATTTCTCTCTCTTTCACTGTCTTTGTTTTATGGGTTTTTAAAAGTAATTTATTTTTATAATGGGGTTTAGCTGCTTTTCATGGTTGTGTTTATGCGGCTTTACACCCACTTGACTCACTTCCAGAGAGATATCAATACATAGGTTTTAAGATTCTTACTAGTCACATATATTCTTGTGTGGTGAATAGGGGGTGTTGAGTCCAGTTCACTGAGCAAGGAGTAGGTCTTGTCTATTACATATTGGGTGTATGGAACGGTATCTGAGCGAATTTGAAACCCTTGTTTTATGCATCACCCCACCTCACCATTCCCGTTAAGCAGCCATAGTGTGTTTTCTAAACGTGTGACTCTGTTCTGTTTTGTAATTCAGTTCAATTGTAGCTGTTTTTACATTCCCTCTATAAGTGATAGCTTATGATAAGTGTCTTTTTCTGTGTGACTTATTTCACTTAGAATCGTCGTACCTAACTCCACTCATCTTGCTTCTACTAGCCTTATGAGACATTGATTTCATGTCTGAGTGATATTCCATTGTACATAAGGACCACAACTTCTTTATCCATTTTTCTCTTTCCTGGGATATTTAAGGTGTCATGAAGTGGAGGTTCTTGTCAACAGAGCAGCCCTAAACTTTCCGGTGCCTGTGTCTTGCTGATTTTTAGTTTTTCCAATTTATACGCCCATGAGTGGACGTGCCCTATGCTCCCTAAGCTGTTTTTTTTCCATGTTTCAGGACACAACGTACACTTCTCCAGAGTGGCTGTTGGCAATTTACATCCCGCCCATCAGTGTAGCAAGGCTGCCATTTCTCCATGGCCTGTCCTGCATTTCTGGTTTTGACACTTTTTGCAGCATGGCCCTTTTCACCGATGGGAAGCGAGACTTCTTTGTAGCGCTGATTTGCCTTTCCAGGTTGCTTGGTTGGCCAAAAAGGGCGTATGCGTTTTTTCCTGAATATATTCAGGAAAAAACGCATACGCCCTTTTTGGCCAAGGGCATCATTGTCGACGTTTTGCCGCTTTTCATGTGCTTTAAAGGCGATTCGTATCTACCTCCTGAAATCTGTTTCCTGCAATTCTGCCTTGCTTTCAAATCCTCTTCGTTGCCTTCCCTCAATATATCTGTGGATGAGAGTTATCATTTATAACTCTGCGGGTTTGTGAATTGCAGTTTCCCTGAGCTCCATTTTTCAACTGTCTTTTTTGGGAGCTGGCCGCAAAAGCGCGGGATTGCCTCAGGCCCTATTCTGCTTCTGGGCGGCAGGCTGAGCCTGTGGTTAATTCTTCTTCCTGTTGGGAAAATAGAGTGACCTGTGCCTGTCCCAACACCTAGATCTAGTCTCTCATTGGTTGCCCCTCTTCCCGTTCATCCTCAGGACAAATTGCAACCTGTAGGGAACAGGAGGTTAAAGGTGCTGATTCTCCAAGTAGGGAGATTGCTAGTAAAGTAGCTGGAATGGCGAAACCGAGCACAAGGAGATGAGAAATGAGGTGCGTTTTAGAAACCTTTCAAAATCACACGGTGTACCATCTTCTGGGTTTCTCATGCATGTTTTCGATGTAGGAAGATGCCCTTGAACCTGGAGATTTGGGACCCATGGGATGGGTACCACGCAGTATTACTTTAAAGGGTCTGCGTTTGCTCACCCAACCTCACCCAACCTCTCAGCCCCAAGAGTGTCCACCCTTATGTCTCATCCAGCTGTGGGTCTTGATATGGTCAATCCAGGTTGCATCACAGCCTCTGAACGAATTTTGTAAGAATTTCTCTCTCTTTCACTGTCTTTGTTTTATGGGTTTTTAAAAGTAATTTATTTTTATAATGGGGTTTAGCTGCTTTTCATGGCTGTGTTTATGCGGCTTTACACCCACTTGACTCACTTCCAGAGAGATATCAATACATAGGTTTTAAGATTCTTACTAGTCACATATATTCTTGTGTGGTGAATAGGGGGTGTTGAGTCCAGTTCACTGAGCAAGGAGTAGGTCTTGTCTATTACATATTGGGTGTATGGAACGGTATCTGAGCGAATTTGAAACCCTTGTTTTATGCATCACCCCACCTCACCATTCCCGTTAAGCAGCCATAGTGTGTTTTCTAAACGTGTGACTCTGTTCTGTTTTGTAATTCAGTTCAATTGTAGCTGTTTTTACATTCCCTCTATAAGTGATAGCTTATGATAAGTGTCTTTTTCTGTGTGACTTATTTCACTTAGAATCGTCGTACCTAACTCCACTCATCTTGCTTCTACTAGCCTTATGAGACATTGATTTCATGTCTGAGTGATATTCCATTGTACATAAGGACCACAACTTCTTTATCCATTTTTCTCTTTCCTGGGATATTTAAGGTGTCATGAAGTGGAGGTTCTTGTCAACAGAGCAGCCCTAAACTTTCGGGTGCCTGTGTCTTGCTGATTTTTAGTTTTTCCAATTTATACGCCCATGAGTGGACGTGCCCTATGCTCCCTAAGCTGTTTTTTTTCCATGTTTCAGGACAGAACGTACACTTCTCCAGAGTGGCTGTTGGCAATTTACATCCCGCCCATCAGTGTAGCAAGGCTGCCATTTCTCCATGGCCTGTCCTGCATTTCTGGTTTTGACACTTTTTGCAGCATGGCCCTTTTCACCGATGGGAAGCGAGACTTCTTTGTAGCGCTGATTTGCCTTTCCAGGTTGCTTGGTTGGCCAAAAAGGGCGTATGCGTTTTTTCCTGAATATATTCAGGAAAAAACGCATACGCCCTTTTTGGCCAAGGGCATCATTGTCGACGTTTTGCCGCTTTTCATGTGCTTTAAAGGCGATTCGTATCTACCTCCTGAAATCTGTTTCCTGCAATTCTGCCTTGCTTTCAAATCCTCTTCGTTGCCTTCCCTGAATATATCTGTGGATGAGAGTTATCATTTATAACTCTGCGGGTTTGTGAATTGCAGTTTCCCTGAGCTCCATTTTTCAACTGTCTTTTTTGGGAGCTGGCCGCAAAAGCGCGGGATTGCCTCAGGCCCTATTCTGCTTCTGGGCGGCAGGCTGAGCCTGTGGTTAATTCTTCTTCCTGTTGGGAAAATAGAGTGACCTGTGCCTGTCCCAACACCTAGATCTAGTCTCTCATTGGTTGCCCCTCTTCCCGTTCATCCTCAGGACAAATTGCAACCTGTAGGGAACAGGAGGTTAAAGGTGCTGATTCTCCAAGTAGGGAGATTGCTAGTAAAGTAGCTGGAATGGCGAAACCGAGCACAAGGAGATGAGAAATGAGGTGCGTTTTAGAAACCTTTCAAAATCACACGGTGTACCATCTTCTGGGTTTCTCATGCATGTTTTCGATGTAGGAAGATGCCCTTGAACCTGGAGATTTGGGACCCATGGGATGGGTACCACGCAGTATTACTTTAAAGGGTCTGCGTTTGCTCACTCAACCTCACCCAACCTCTCAGCCCCAAGAGTGTCCACCCTTATGTCTCATCCAGGTGTGGGTCTAGATATGGTCAATCCAGGTTGCATCACAGCCTCTGAACGAATTTTGTAAGAATTTCTCTCTCTTTCACTGTCTTTGTTTTACGGGTTTTTAAAAGTAATTTATTTTTATAATGGGGTTTAGCTGCTTTTCATGGTTGTGTTTATGCGGCTTTACACCCACTTGACTCACTTCCAGACAGATATCAATACATAGGTTTTAAGATTCTTACTAGTCACATATATTCTTGTGCGGGGAATAGGGGGTGTTGAGTCCAGTTCACTGAGCAAGGAGTAGGTCTTGTCTATTACATATTGGGTGTATGGAACGGTATCTGAGCGAATTTGAAACCCTTGTTTTATGCATCACCCCACCTCACCATTCCCGTTAAGCAGCCATAGTGTGTTTTCTAAACGTGTGACTCTGTTCTGTTTTGTAATTCAGTTCAAGTGTAGCGGTTTTTACATTCCCTCTATAAGTGATAGCTTATGATAAGTGTCTTTTTCTGTGTGACTTATTTCACTTAGAATCGTCGTACCAAACTCCACTCATCTTGCTTCTACTAGCCTTATGACATTGATTTCATGTCTGAGTGATATTCCATTGTACATAAGGACCACAACTTCTTTATCCATTTTTCTCTTTCCTGGGATATTTAAGGTGTCATGAAGTGGAGGTTCTTGTCAACAGAGCCGCCCTAAACTTTCCGGTGCCTGTGTCTTGCTGATTTTTAGTTTTTCCAATTTATACGCCCATGAGTGGACGTGCCCTATGCTCCCTAAGCTGTTTTTTTTTCCATGTTTCAGGACACAACGTACACTTCTCCAGAGTGGCTGTTGGCAATTTACATCCCGCCCATCAGTGTAGCAAGGCTGCCATTTCTCCATGGCCTGTCCTGCATTTCTGGTTTTGACACTTTTTGCAGCATGGCCCTTTTGACCGATGGGAAGCGAGACTTCTTTGTAGCGCTGATTTGCCTTTCCAGGTTGCTTGGTTGGCCAAAAAGGGCGTATGCGTTGTTTCCTGAATATATTCAGGAAAAAACGCATACGCCCTTTTTGGCCAAGGGCATCATTGTGGACGTTTTGCCGCTTTTCATGTGCTTTAAAGGCGATTCGTATCTACCTCCTGAAATCTGTTTCCTGCAATTCTGCCTTGCTTTCAAATCCTCTTCGTTGCCTTCCCTCAATATATCTGTGGATGAGAGTTATCATTTATAACTCTGCGGGTTTGTGAATTGCAGTTTCCCTGAGCTCCATTTTTCAACTGTCTTTTTTGGGAGCTGGCCGCAAAAGCGCGGGATTGCCTCAGGCCCTATTCTGTTTCTGGGCGGTAGGCTGAGCCTGTGGTTAATTCTTCTTCCTGTTGGGAAAATAGAGTGACCTGTGCCTGTCCCAACACCTAGATCTAGTCTCTCATTGGTTGCCCCTCTTCCCGTTCATCCTCAGGACAAATTGCAACCTGTAGGGAACAGGAGGTTAAAGGTGCTGATTCTCCAAGTAGGGAGATTGCTAGTAAAGTAGCTGGAATGGCGAAACCGAGCACAAGGAGATGAGAAATGAGGTGCGTTTTAGAAACCTTTCAAAATCACACGGTGTACCATCTTCTGGGTTTCTCATGCATGTTTTCGATGTAGGAAGATGCCCTTGAACCTGGAGATTTGGGACCCATGGGATGGGTACCACGCAGTATTACTTTAAAGGGTCTGCGTTTGCTCACCCAACCTCACCCAACCTCTCAGCCCCAAGAGTGTCCACCCTTATGTCTCATCCAGCTGTGGGTCTTGATATGGTCAATCCAGGTTGCATCACAGCCTCTGAACGAATTTTGTAAGAATTTCTCTCTCTTTCACTGTCTTTGTTTTATGGGTTTTTAAAAGTAATTTATTTTTATAATGGGGTTTAGCTGCTTTTCATGGCTGTGTTTATGCGGCTTTACACCCACTTGACTCACTTCCAGAGAGATATCAATACATAGGTTTTAAGATTCTTACTAGTCACATATATTCTTGTGTGGTGAATAGGGGGTGTTGAGTCCAGTTCACTGAGCAAGGAGTAGGTCTTGTCTATTACATATTGGGTGTATGGAACGGTATCTGAGCGAATTTGAAACCCTTGTTTTATGCATCACCCCACCTCACCATTCCCGTTAAGCAGCCATAGTGTGTTTTCTAAACGTGTGACTCTGTTCTGTTTTGTAATTCAGTTCAATTGTAGCTGTTTTTACATTCCCTCTATAAGTGATAGCTTATGATAAGTGTCTTTTTCTGTGTGACTTATTTCACTTAGAATCGTCGTACCTAACTCCACTCATCTTGCTTCTACTAGCCTTATGAGACATTGATTTCATGTCTGAGTGATATTCCATTGTACATAAGGACCACAACTTCTTTATCCATTTTTCTCTTTCCTGGGATATTTAAGGTGTCATGAAGTGGAGGTTCTTGTCAACAGAGCAGCCCTAAACTTTCGGGTGCCTGTGTCTTGCTGATTTTTAGTTTTTCCAATTTATACGCCCATGAGTGGACGTGCCCTATGCTCCCTAAGCTGTTTTTTTTCCATGTTTCAGGACAGAACGTACACTTCTCCAGAGTGGCTGTTGGCAATTTACATCCCGCCCATCAGTGTAGCAAGGCTGCCATTTCTCCATGGCCTGTCCTGCATTTCTGGTTTTGACACTTTTTGCAGCATGGCCCTTTTCACCGATGGGAAGCGAGACTTCTTTGTAGCGCTGATTTGCCTTTCCAGGTTGCTTGGTTGGCCAAAAAGGGCGTATGCGTTTTTTCCTGAATATATTCAGGAAAAAACGCATACGCCCTTTTTGGCCAAGGGCATCATTGTCGACGTTTTGCCGCTTTTCATGTGCTTTAAAGGCGATTCGTATCTACCTCCTGAAATCTGTTTCCTGCAATTCTGCCTTGCTTTCAAATCCTCTTCGTTGCCTTCCCTGAATATATCTGTGGATGAGAGTTATCATTTATAACTCTGCGGGTTTGTGAATTGCAGTTTCCCTGAGCTCCATTTTTCAACTGTCTTTTTTGGGAGCTGGCCGCAAAAGCGCGGGATTGCCTCAGGCCCTATTCTGCTTCTGGGCGGCAGGCTGAGCCTGTGGTTAATTCTTCTTCCTGTTGGGAAAATAGAGTGACCTGTGCCTGTCCCAACACCTAGATCTAGTCTCTCATTGGTTGCCCCTCTTCCCGTTCATCCTCAGGACAAATTGCAACCTGTAGGGAACAGGAGGTTAAAGGTGCTGATTCTCCAAGTAGGGAGATTGCTAGTAAAGTAGCTGGAATGGCGAAACCGAGCACAAGGAGATGAGAAATGAGGTGCGTTTTAGAAACCTTTCAAAATCACACGGTGTACCATCTTCTGGGTTTCTCATGCATGTTTTCGATGTAGGAAGATGCCCTTGAACCTGGAGATTTGGGACCCATGGGATGGGTACCACGCAGTATTACTTTAAAGGGTCTGCTTTTGCTCACTCAACCTCACCCAACCTCTCAGCCCCAAGAGTGTCCACCCTTATGTCTCATCCAGGTGTGGGTCTAGATATGGTCAATCCAGGTTGCATCACAGCCTCTGAACGAATTTTGTAAGAATTTCTCTCTCTTTCACTGTCTTTGTTTTACGGGTTTTTAAAAGTAATTTATTTTTATAATGGGGTTTAGCTGCTTTTCATGGTTGTGTTTATGCGGCTTTACACCCACTTGACTCACTTCCAGACAGATATCAATACATAGGTTTTAAGATTCTTACTAGTCACATATATTCTTGTGCGGGGAATAGGGGGTGTTGAGTCCAGTTCACTGAGCAAGGAGTAGGTCTTGTCTATTACATATTGGGTGTATGGAACGGTATCTGAGCGAATTTGAAACCCTTGTTTTATGCATCACCCCACCTCACCATTCCCGTTAAGCAGCCATAGTGTGTTTTCTAAACGTGTGACTCTGTTCTGTTTTGTAATTCAGTTCAAGTGTAGCGGTTTTTACATTCCCTCTATAAGTGATAGCTTATGATAAGTGTCTTTTTCTGTGTGACTTATTTCACTTAGAATCGTCGTACCAAACTCCACTCATCTTGCTTCTACTAGCCTTATGACATTGATTTCATGTCTGAGTGATATTCCATTGTACATAAGGACCACAACTTCTTTATCCATTTTTCTCTTTCCTGGGATATTTAAGGTGTCATGAAGTGGAGGTTCTTGTCAACAGAGCCGCCCTAAACTTTCCGGTGCCTGTGTCTTGCTGATTTTTAGTTTTTCCAATTTATACGCCCATGAGTGGACGTGCCCTATGCTCCCTAAGCTGTTTTTTTTTCCATGTTTCAGGACACAACGTACACTTCTCCAGAGTGGCTGTTGGCAATTTACATCCCGCCCATCAGTGTAGCAAGGCTGCCATTTCTCCATGGCCTGTCCTGCATTTCTGGTTTTGACACTTTTTGCAGCATGGCCCTTTTGACCGATGGGAAGCGAGACTTCTTTGTAGCGCTGATTTGCCTTTCCAGGTTGCTTGGTTGGCCAAAAAGGGCGTATGCGTTGTTTCCTGAATATATTCAGGAAAAAACGCATACGCCCTTTTTGGCCAAGGGCATCATTGTGGACGTTTTGCCGCTTTTCATGTGCTTTAAAGGCGATTCGTATCTACCTCCTGAAATCTGTTTCCTGCAATTCTGCCTTGCTTTCAAATCCTCTTCGTTGCCTTCCCTCAATATATCTGTGGATGAGAGTTATCATTTATAACTCTGCGGGTTTGTGAATTGCAGTTTCCCTGAGCTCCATTTTTCAACTGTCTTTTTTGGGAGCTGGCCGCAAAAGCGCAGGATTGCCTCAGGCCCTATTCTGTTTCTGGGCGGTAGGCTGAGCCTGTGGTTAATTCTTCTTCCTGTTGGGAAAATAGAGTGACCTGTGCCTGTCCCAACACCTAGATCTAGTCTCTCATTGGTTGCCCCTCTTCCCGTTCATCCTCAGGACAAATTGCAACCTGTAGGGAACAGGAGGTTAAAGGTGCTGATTCTCCAAGTAGGGAGATTGCTAGTAAAGTAGCTGGAATGGCGAAACCGAGCACAAGGAGATGAGAAATGAGGTGCGTTTTAGAAACCTTTCAAAATCACACGGTGTACCATCTTCTGGGTTTCTCATGCATGTTTTCGATGTAGGAAGATGCCCTTGAACCTGGAGATTTGGGACCCATGGGATGGGTACCACGCAGTATTACTTTAAAGGGTCTGCGTTTGCTCACCCAACCTCACCCAACCTCTCAGCCCCAAGAGTGTCCACCCTTATGTCTCATCCAGCTGTGGGTCTTGATATGGTCAATCCAGGTTGCATCACAGCCTCTGAACGAATTTTGTAAGAATTTCTCTCTCTTTCACTGTCTTTGTTTTATGGGTTTTTAAAAGTAATTTATTTTTATAATGGGGTTTAGCTGCTTTTCATGGCTGTGTTTATGCGGCTTTACACCCACTTGACTCACTTCCAGAGAGATATCAATACATAGGTTTTAAGATTCTTACTAGTCACATATATTCTTGTGTGGTGAATAGGGGGTGTTGAGTCCAGTTCACTGAGCAAGGAGTAGGTCTTGTCTATTACATATTGGGTGTATGGAACGGTATCTGAGCGAATTTGAAACCCTTGTTTTATGCATCACCCCACCTCACCATTCCCGTTAAGCAGCCATAGTGTGTTTTCTAAACGTGTGACTCTGTTCTGTTTTGTAATTCAGTTCAATTGTAGCTGTTTTTACATTCCCTCTATAAGTGATAGCTTATGATAAGTGTCTTTTTCTGTGTGACTTATTTCACTTAGAATCGTCGTACCTAACTCCACTCATCTTGCTTCTACTAGCCTTATGAGACATTGATTTCATGTCTGAGTGATATTCCATTGTACATAAGGACCACAACTTCTTTATCCATTTTTCTCTTTCCTGGGATATTTAAGGTGTCATGAAGTGGAGGTTCTTGTCAACAGAGCAGCCCTAAACTTTCCGGTGCCTGTGTCTTGCTGATTTTTAGTTTTTCCAATTTATACGCCCATGAGTGGACGTGCCCTATGCTCCCTAAGCTGTTTTTTTTCCATGTTTCAGGACACAACGTACACTTCTCCAGAGTGGCTGTTGGCAATTTACATCCCGCCCATCAGTGTAGCAAGGCTGCCATTTCTCCATGGCCTGTCCTGCATTTCTGGTTTTGACACTTTTTGCAGCATGGCCCTTTTCACCGATGGGAAGCGAGACTTCTTTGTAGCGCTGATTTGCCTTTCCAGGTTGCTTGGTTGGCCAAAAAGGGCGTATGCGTTTTTTCCTGAATATATTCAGGAAAAAACGCATACGCCCTTTTTGGCCAAGGGCATCATTGTCGACGTTTTGCCGCTTTTCATGTGCTTTAAAGGCGATTCGTATCTACCTCCTGAAATCTGTTTCCTGCAATTCTGCCTTGCTTTCAAATCCTCTTCGTTGCCTTCCCTCAATATATCTGTGGATGAGAGTTATCATTTATAACTCTGCGGGTTTGTGAATTGCAGTTTCCCTGAGCTCCATTTTTCAACTGTCTTTTTTGGGAGCTGGCCGCAAAAGCGCGGGATTGCCTCAGGCCCTATTCTGCTTCTGGGCGGCAGGCTGAGCCTGTGGTTAATTCTTCTTCCTGTTGGGAAAATAGAGTGACCTGTGCCTGTCCCAACACCTAGATCTAGTCTCTCATTGGTTGCCCCTCTTCCCGTTCATCCTCAGGACAAATTGCAACCTGTAGGGAACAGGAGGTTAAAGGTGCTGATTCTCCAAGTAGGGAGATTGCTAGTAAAGTAGCTGGAATGGCGAAACCGAGCACAAGGAGATGAGAAATGAGGTGCGTTTTAGAAACCTTTCAAAATCACACGGTGTACCATCTTCTGGGTTTCTCATGCATGTTTTCGATGTAGGAAGATGCCCTTGAACCTGGAGATTTGGGACCCATGGGATGGGTACCACGCAGTATTACTTTAAAGGGTCTGCGTTTGCTCACCCAACCTCACCCAACCTCTCAGCCCCAAGAGTGTCCACCCTTATGTCTCATCCAGCTGTGGGTGTAGATATGGTCAATCCAGGTTGCATCACAGCCTCTGAACGAATTTTGTAAGAATTTCTCTCTCTTTCACTGTCTTTGTTTTACGGGTTTTTAAAAGTAATTTATTTTTATAATGGGGTTTAGCTGCTTTTCATGGTTGTGTTTATGCGGCTTTACACCCACTTGACTCACTTCCAGACAGATATCAATACATAGGTTTTAAGATTCTTACTAGTCACATATATTCTTGTGCGGGGAATAGGGGGTGTTGAGTCCAGTTCACTGAGCAAGGAGTAGGTCTTGTCTATTACATATTGGGTGTATGGAACGGTATCTGAGCGAATTTGAAACCCTTGTTTTATGCATCACCCCACCTCACCATTCCCGTTAAGCAGCCATAGTGTGTTTTCTAAACGTGTGACTCTGTTCTGTTTTGTAATTCAGTTCAAGTGTAGTGGTTTTTACATTCCCTCTATAAGTGATAGCTTATGATAAGTGTCTTTTTCTGTGTGACTTATTTCACTTAGAATCGTCGTACCTAACTCCACTCATCTTGCTTCTACTAGCCTTATGACATTGATTTCATGTCTGAGTGATATTCCATTGTACATAAGGACCACAACTTCTTTATCCATTTTTCTCTTTCCTGGGATATTTAAGGTGTCATGAAGTGGAGGTTCTTGTCAACAGAGCCGCCCTAAACTTTCCGGTGCCTGTGTCTTGCTGATTTTTAGTTTTTCCAATTTATACGCCCATGAGTGGACGTGCCCTATGCTCCCTAAGCTGTTTTTTTTCCATGTTTCAGGACACAACGTACACTTCTCCAGAGTGGCTGTTGGCAATTTACATCCCGCCCATCAGTGTAGCAAGGCTGCCATTTCTCCATGGCCTGTCCTGCATTTCTGGTTTTGACACTTTTTGCAGCATGGCCCTTTTCACCGATGGGAAGCGAGACTTCTTTGTAGCGCTGATTTGCCTTTCCAGGTTGCTTGGTTGGCCAAAAAGGGCGTATGCGTTTTTTCCTGAATATATTCAGGAAAAAACGCATACGCCCTTTTTGGCCAAGGGCATCATTGTGGACGTTTTGCCGCTTTTCATGTGCTTTAAAGGCGATTCGTATCTACCTCCTGAAATCTGTTTCCTGCAATTCTGCCTTGCTTTCAAATCCTCTTCGTTGCCTTCCCTCAATATATCTGTGGATGAGAGTTATCATTTATAACTCTGTGGGTTTGTGAATTGCAGTTTCCCTGAGCTCCATTTTTCAACTGTCTTTTTTGGGAGCTGGCCGCAAAAGCGCGGGATTGCCTCAGGCCCTATTCTGTTTCTGGGCGGCAGGCTGAGCCTGTGGTTAATTCTTCTTCCTGTTGGGAAAATAGAGTGACCTGTGCCTGTCCCAACACCTAGATCTAGTCTCTCATTGGTTGCCCCTCTTCCCGTTCATCCTCAGGACAAATTGCAACCTGTAGGGAACAGGAGGTTAAAGGTGCTGATTCTCCAAGTAGGGAGATTGCTAGTAAAGTAGCTGGAATGGCGAAACCGAGCACAAGGAGATGAGAAATGAGGTGCGTTTTAGAAACCTTTCAAAATCATATGGTGTACCATCTTCTGGTTTTCTCATGCATGTTTTCGATGTAGGAAGATGCCCTTGAACCTGGAGATTTGGGACCCATGGGATGGGTACCACGCAGTATTACTTTAAAGGGTCTGCGTTTGCTCACCCAACCTCACCCAACCTCTCAGCCCCAAGAGTGTCCACCCTTATGTCTCATCCAGCTGTGGGTCTTGATATGGTCAATCCAGGTTGCATCACAGCCTCTGAACGAATTTTGTAAGAATTTCTCTCTCTTTCACTGTCTTTGTTTTATGGGTTTTTAAAAGTAATTTATTTTTATAATGGGGTTTAGCTGCTTTTCATGGCTGTGTTTATGCGGCTTTACACCCACTTGACTCACTTCCAGACAGATATCAATACATAGGTTTTAAGATTCTTACTAGTCACATATATTCTTGTGCGGGGAATAGGGGGTGTTGAGTCCAGTTCACTGAGCAAGGAGTAGGTCTTGTCTATTACATATTGGGTGTATGGAACGGTATCTGAGCGAATTTGAAACCCTTGTTTTATGCATCACCCCACCTCACCATTCCCGTTAAGCAGCCATAGTGTGTTTTCTAAACGTGTGACTCTGTTCTGTTTTGTAATTCAGTTCAAGTGTAGTGGTTTTTACATTCCCTCTATAAGTGATAGCTTATGATAAGTGTCTTTTTCTGTGTGACTTATTTCACTTAGAATCGTCGTACCTAACTCCACTCATCTTGCTTCTACTAGCCTTATGACATTGATTTCATGTCTGAGTGATATTCCATTGTACATAAGGACCACAACTTCTTTATCCATTTTTCTCTTTCCTGGGATATTTAAGGTGTCATGAAGTGGAGGTTCTTGTCAACAGAGCCGCCCTAAACTTTCCGGTGCCTGTGTCTTGCTGATTTTTAGTTTTTCCAATTTATACGCCCATGAGTGGACGTGCCCTATGCTCCCTAAGCTGTTTTTTTTCCATGTTTCAGGACACAACGTACACTTCTCCAGAGTGGCTGTTGGCAATTTACATCCCGCCCATCAGTGTAGCAAGGCTGCCATTTCTCCATGGCCTGTCCTGCATTTCTGGTTTTGACACTTTTTGCAGCATGGCCCTTTTGACCGATGGGAAGCGAGACTTCTTTGTAGCGCTGATTTGCCTTTCCAGGTTGCTTGGTTGGCCAAAAAGGGCGTATGCGTTTTTTCCTGAATATATTCAGGAAAAAACGCATACGCCCTTTTTGGCCAAGGGCATCATTGTCGACGTTTTGCCGCTTTTCATGTGCTTTAAAGGCGATTCGTATCTACCTCCTGAAATCTGTTTCCTGCAATTCTGCCTTGCTTTCAAATCCTCTTCGTTGCCTTCCCTCAATATATCTGTGGATGAGAGTTATCATTTATAACTCTGCGGGTTTGTGAATTGCAGTTTCCCTGAGCTCCATTTTTCAACTGTCTTTTTTGGGAGCTGGCCGCAAAAGCGCGGGATTGCCTCAGGCCCTATTCTGCTTCTGGGCGGCAGGCTGAGCCTGTGGTTAATTCTTCTTCCTGTTGGGAAAATAGAGTGACCTGTGCCTGTCCCAACACCTAGATCTAGTCTCTCATTGGTTGCCCCTCTTCCCGTTCATCCTCAGGACAAATTGCAACCTGTAGGGAACAGGAGGTTAAAGGTGCTGATTCTCCAAGTAGGGAGATTGCTAGTAAAGTAGCTGGAATGGCGAAACCGAGCACAAGGAGATGAGAAATGAGGTGCGTTTTAGAAACCTTTCAAAATCACACGGTGTACCATCTTCTGGGTTTCTCATGCATGTTTTCGATGTAGGAAGATGCCCTTGAACCTGGAGATTTGGGACCCATGGGATGGGTACCACGCAGTATTACTTTAAAGGGTCTGCGTTTGCTCACCCAACCTCACCCAACCTCTCAGCCCCAAGAGTGTCCACCCTTATGTCTCATCCAGCTGTGGGTCTAGATATGGTCAATCCAGGTTGCATCACAGCCTCTGAACGAATTTTGTAAGAATTTCTCTCTCATTCACTGTCTTTGTTTTACGGGTTTTTAAAAGTAATTTATTTTTATAATGGGGTTTAGCTGCTTTTCATGGTTGTGTTTATGCGGCTTTACACCCACTTGACTCACTTCCAGACAGATATCAATACATAGGTTTTAAGATTCTTACTAGTCACATATATTCTTGTGCGGGAAATAGGGGGTGTTGAGTCCAGTTCACTGAGCAAGGAGTAGGTCTTGTCTATTACATATTGGGTGTATGGAACGGTATCTGAGCGAATTTGAAACCCTTGTTTTATGCATCTCCCCACCTCACCTTTACTGTTAAGCAGATATAGTGTGTTTTCTAAACGTGTGACTCTGTTCTGTTTTGTAATTCAGTTCAAGTGTAGCGGTTTTTACATTCCCTCTATAAGTGATAGCTTATGATAAGTGTCTTTTTCTGTGTGACTTATTTCACTTAGAATCGTCGTACCTAACTCCACTCATCTTGCTTCTACTAGCCTTATGAGACATTGATTTCATGTCTGAGTGATATTCCATTGTACATAAGGACCACAACTTCTTTATCCATTTTTCTCTTTCCTGGGATATTTAAGGTGTCATGAAGTGGAGGTTCTTGTCAACAGAACAGCCCTAAACTTTCCGGTGCCTGTGTCTTGCTGATTTTTAGTTTTTCCAATTTATACGCCCATGAGTGGACGTGCCCTATGCTCCCTAAGCTGTTTTTTTTCCATGTTTCAGGACACAACGTACACTTCTCCAGAGTGGCTGTTGGCAATTTACATCCCGCCCATCAGTGTAGCAAGGCTGCCATTTCTCCATGGCCTGTCCTGCATTTCTGGTTTTGACACTTTTTGCAGCGTGGCCCTTTTGACCGATGGGAAGCGAGACTTCTTTGTAGCGCTGATTTGCCTTTCCAGGTTGCTTGGTTGGCCAAAAAGGGCGTATGCGTTTTTTCCTGAATATATTCAGGAAAAAATGCATACGCCCTTTTTGGCCAAGGACATCATTGTGGACGTTTTGCCGCTTTTCATGTGCTTTAAAGGCGATTCGTATCTACCTCCTGAAATCTGTTTCCTGCAATTCTGCCTTGCTTTCAAATCCTCTTCGTTGCCTTCCCTCAATATATCTGTGGATGAGAGTTATCATTTATAACTCTGCGGGTTTGTGAATTGCAGTTTCCCTGAGCTCCATTTTTCAACTGTCTTTTTTGGGAGCTGGCCGCAAAAGCGCGGGATTGCCTCAGGCCCTATTCTGCTTCTGGGAAGCAGGCTGAGCCTGTGGTTAATTCTTCTTCCTGTTGGGAAAATAGAGTGACTTGTGCCTGTCCCAACACCTAGATCTAGTCTCTCATTGGTTGCCCCTCTTCCCGTTCATCCTCAGGACAAATTGCAACCTGTAGGGAACAGGAGGTTAAAGGTGCTGATTCTCCAAGTAGGGAGATTGCTAGTAAAGTAGCTGGAATGGCGAAACCGAGCACAAGGAGATGAGAAATGAGGTGCGTTTTAGAAACCTTTCAAAATCACACGGTGTACCATCTTCTGGGTTTCTCATGCATGTTTTCGATGTAGGAAGATGCCCTTGAACCTGGAGATTTGGGACCCATGGGATGGGTACCACGCAGTATTACTTTAAAGGGTCTGCGTTTGCTCACCCAACCTCACCCAACCTCTCAGCCCCAAGAGTGTCCACCCTTATGTCTCATCCAGGTGTGGGTCTAGATATGGTCAATCCAGGTTGCATCACAGCCTCTGAACGAATTTTGTAAGAATTTCTCTCTCTTTCACTGTCTTTGTTTTACGGGTTTTTAAAAGTAATTTATTTTTATAATGGGGTTTAGCTGCTTTTCATGGTTGTGTTTATGCGGCTTTACACCCACTTGACTCACTTCCAGACAGATATCAATACATAGGTTTTAAGATTCTTACTAGTCACATATATTCTTGTGCGGGGAATAGGGGGTGTTGAGTCCAGTTCACTGAGCAAGGAGTAGGTCTTGTCTATTACATATTGGGTGTATGGAACGGTATCTGAGCGAATTTGAAACCCTTGTTTTATGCATCACCCCACCTCACCATTCCCGTTAAGCAGCCATAGTGTGTTTTCTAAACGTGTGACTCTGTTCTGTTTTGTAATTCAGTTCAAGTGTAGCGGTTTTTACATTCCCTCTATAAGTGATAGCTTATGATAAGTGTCTTTTTCTGTGTGACTTATTTCACTTAGAATCGTCGTACCTAACTCCACTCATCTTGCTTCTACTAGCCTTATGAGACATTGATTTCATGTCTGAGTGATATTCCATTGTACATAAGGACCACAACTTCTTTATCCATTTTTCTCTTTCCTGGGATATTTAAGGTGTCATGAAGTGGAGGTTCTTGTCAACAGAGCCGCCCTAAACTTTCCGGTGCCTGTGTCTTGCTGATTTTTAGTTTTTCCAATTTATACGCCCATGAGTGGACGTGCCCTATGCTCCCTAAGCTGTTTTTTTTCCATGTTTCAGGACACAACGTACACTTCTCCAGAGTGGCTGTTGGCAATTTACATCCCGCCCATCAGTGTAGCAAGGCTGCCATTTCTCCATGGCCTGTCCTGCATTTCTGGTTTTGACACTTTTTGCACCATGGCCCTTTTCACCGATGGGAAGCGAGACTTCTTTGTAGCGCTGATTTGCCTTTCCAGGTTGCTTGGTTGGCCAAAAAGTGCGTATGCGGTTTTTCCTGAATATATTCAGGAAAAAACGCATACGCCCTTTTTGGCCAAGGGCATCATTGTCGACGTTTTGCCGCTTTTCATGTGCTTTAAAGGCGATTCGTATCTACCTGCTGAAATCTGTTTCCTGCAATTCTGCCTTGCTTTCAAATCCTCTTCGTTGCCTTCCCTCAATATATCTGTGGATGAGAGTTATCATTTATAACTCTGCGGGTTTGTGAATTGCAGTTTCCCTGAGCTCCATTTTTCAACTGTCTTTTTTGGGAGCTGGCCGCAAAAGCGCGGGATTGCCTCAGGCCCTATTCTGCTTCTGGGCGGCAGGCTGAGCCTGTGGTTAATTCTTCTTCCTGGTGGGAAAATAGAGTGACCTCTGCCTGTCCCAACACCTAGATCTAGTCTCTCATTGGTTGCCCCTCTTCCCGTTCATCCTCAGGACAAATTGCAACCTGTAGGGAACAGGAGGTTAAAGGTGCTATTTCTCCAAGTAGGGAGATTGCTAGTAAAGTAGCTGGAATGGCGAAACCGAGCACAAGGAGATGAGAAATGAGGTGCGTTTTAGGAACCTTTCAAAATCACACGGTGTACCATCTTCTGGGTTTCTCATGCATGTTTTCGATGTAGGAAGATGCCCTTGAACCTGGAGATTTGGGACCCATGGGATGGGTACCTCGCAGTATTACTTTAAAAGGTCTGCGTTTGCTCACCCAACCTCACCCAAACTCTCAGCCCCAAGAGTGTCCACCCTTATGTCTCATCCAGGTGTGGGTCTGGATATGGTCAATCCAGGTTGCATCACAGCCTCTGAACGAATTTTGTAAGAATTTCTCTCTCTTTCACTGTCTTTGTTTTACGGGTTTTTAAAAGTAATTTATTTTTATAATGGGGTTTAGCTGCTTTTCATGGCTGTGTTTATGCGGCTTTACACCCACTTGACTCACTTCCAGAGAGATATCAATACATAGGTTTTAAGATTCTTACTAGTCACATATATTCTTGTGTGGTGAATAGGGGGTGTTGAGTCCAGTTCACTGAGCAAGGAGTAGGTCTTGTCTATTACATATTGGGTGTATGGAACGGTATCTGAGCGAATTTGAAACCCTTGTTTTATGCATCACCCCACCTCACCATTCCCGTTAAGCAGCCATAGTGTGTTTTCTAAACGTGTGACTCTGTTCTGTTTTGTAATTCAGTTCAAGTGTAGCGGTTTTTACATTCCCTCTGTAAGTGATAGCTTATGATAGGTGTCTTTTTCTGTGTGACTTATTTCACTTAGAATCGTCGTACCTAACTCCACTCATCTTGCTTCTACTAGCCTTATGAGACATTGATTTCATGTCTGAGTGATATTCCATTGTACATAAGGACCACAACTTCTTTATCCATTTTTCTCTTTCCTGGGATATTTAAGGTGTCATGAAGTGGAGGTTCTTGTCAACAGAGCAGCCCTAAACTTTCGGGTGCCTGTGTCTTGCTGATTTTTAGTTTTTCCAATTTATAAGCCCTTGAGTGGACGTGCCCTATGCTCCCTAAGCTGTTGTTTTTCCATGTTTCAGGACACAACGTACACTTCTCCAGAGTGGCTGTTGGCAATTTACATCCCGCCCATCAGTGTAGCAAGGCTGCCATTTCTCCATGGCCTGTCCTGCATTTCTGGTTTTGACACTTTTTGCAGCATGGCCCTTTTCACCGATGGGAAGCGAGACTTCTTTGTAGCGCTGATTTGCCTTTCCAGGTTGCTTGGTTGGCCAAAAAGGGCGTATGCGTTTTTTCCTGAATATATTCAGGAAAAAACGCATACGCCCTTTTTGGCCAAGGGCATCATTGTCGACGTTTTGCCGCTTTTCATGTGCTTTAAAGGCGATTCGTATCTACCTCCTGAAATCTGTTTCCTGCAATTCTGCCTTGCTTTCAAATCCTCTTCGTTGCCTTCCCTCAATATATCTGTGGATGAGAGTTATCATTTATAACTCTGCGGGTTTGTGAATTGCAGTTTCCCTGAGCTCCATTTTTCAACTGTCTTTTTTGGGAGCTGGCCGCAAAAGCGCGGGATTGCCTCAGGCCCTATTCTGCTTCTGGGCGGCAGGCTGAGCCTGTGGTTAATTCTTCTTCCTGGTGGGAAAATAGAGTGACCTGTGCCTGTCCCAACACCTAGATCTAGTCTCTCATTGGTTGCCCCTCTTCCCGTTCATCCTCAGGACAAATTGCAACCTGTAGGGAACAGGAGGTTAAAGGTGCTGATTCTCCAAGTAGGGAGATTGCTAGTAAAGTAGCTGGAATGGCGAAACCGAGCACAAGGAGATGAGAAATGAGGTGCATTTTAGAAACCTTTCAAAATCACACGGTGTACCATCTTCTGGGTTTCTCATGCATGTTTTCGATGTAGGAAGATGCCCTTGAACCTGGAGATTTGGGACCCATGGGATGGGTACCACGCAGTATTACTTTAAAGGGTCTGCGTTTGCTCACCCAACCTCACCCAACCTCTCAGCCCCAAGAGTGTCCACCCTTATGTCTCATCCAGCTGTGGGTCTTGATATGGTCAATCCAGGTTGCATCACAGCCTCTGAACGAATTTTGTAAGAATTTCTCTCTCTTTCACTGTCTTTGTTTTATGGGTTTTTAAAAGTAATTTATTTTTATAATGGGGTTTAGCTGCTTTTCATGGTTGTGTTTATGCGGCTTTACACCCACTTGACTCACTTCCAGAGAGATATCAATACATAGGTTTTAAGATTCTTACTAGTCACATATATTCTTGTGTGGTGAATAGGGGGTGTTGAGTCCAGTTCACTGAGCAAGGAGTAGGTCTTGTCTATTACATATTGGGTGTATGGAACGGTATCTGAGCGAATTTGAAACCCTTGTTTTATGCATCACCCCACCTCACCATTCCCGTTAAGCAGCCATAGTGTGTTTTCTAAACGTGTGACTCTGTTCTGTTTTGTAATTCAGTTCAATTGTAGCTGTTTTTACATTCCCTCTATAAGTGATAGCTTATGATAAGTGTCTTTTTCTGTGTGACTTATTTCACTTAGAATCGTCGTACCTAACTCCACTCATCTTGCTTCTACTAGCCTTATGAGACATTGATTTCATGTCTGAGTGATATTCCATTGTACATAAGGACCACAACTTCTTTATCCATTTTTCTCTTTCCTGGGATATTTAAGGTGTCATGAAGTGGAGGTTCTTGTCAACAGAGCAGCCCTAAACTTTCCGGTGCCTGTGTCTTGCTGATTTTTAGTTTTTCCAATTTATACGCCCATGAGTGGACGTGCCCTATGCTCCCTAAGCTGTTTTTTTTCCATGTTTCAGGACACAACGTACACTTCTCCAGAGTGGCTGTTGGCAATTTACATCCCGCCCATCAGTGTAGCAAGGCTGCCATTTCTCCATGGCCTGTCCTGCATTTCTGGTTTTGACACTTTTTGCAGCATGGCCCTTTTCACCGATGGGAAGCGAGACTTCTTTGTAGCGCTGATTTGCCTTTCCAGGTTGCTTGGTTGGCCAAAAAGGGCGTATGCGTTTTTTCCTGAATATATTCAGGAAAAAACGCATACGCCCTTTTTGGCCAAGGGCATCATTGTCGACGTTTTGCCGCTTTTCATGTGCTTTAAAGGCGATTCGTATCTACCTCCTGAAATCTGTTTCCTGCAATTCTGCCTTGCTTTCAAATGCTCTTCGTTGCCTTCCCTCAATATATCTGTGGATGAGAGTTATCATTTATAACTCAGCGGGTTTGTGAATTGCAGTTTCCCTGAGCTCCATTTTTCAACTGTCTTTTTTGGGAGCTGGCCGCAAAAGCGCGGGATTGCCTCAGGCCCTATTCTGCTTCTGGGCGGCAGGCTGAGCCTGTGGTTAATTCTTCTTCCTGTTGGGAAAATAGAGTGACCTGTGCCTGTCCCAACACCTAGATCTAGTCTCTCATTGGTTGCCCCTCTTCCCGTTCATCCTCAGGACAAATTGCAACCTGTAGGGAACAGGAGGTTAAAGGTGCTGATTCTCCAAGTAGGGAGATTGCTAGTAAAGTAGCTGGAATGGCGAAACCGAGCACAAGGAGATGAGAAATGAGGTGCGTTTTAGAAACCTTTCAAAATCATATGGTGTACCATCTTCTGGTTTTCTCATGCATGTTTTCGATGTAGGAAGATGCCCTTGAACCTGGAGATTTGGGACCCATGGGATGGGTACCACGCAGTATTACTTTAAAGGGTCTGCGTTTGCTCACCCAACCTCACCCAACCTCTCAGCCCCAAGAGTGTCCACCCTTATGTCTCATCCAGCTGTGGGTCTTGATATGGTCAATCCAGGTTGCATCACAGCCTCTGAACGAATTTTGTAAGAATTTCTCTCTCTTTCACTGTCTTTGTTTTATGGGTTTTTAAAAGTAATTTATTTTTATAATGGGGTTTAGCTGCTTTTCATGGTTGTGTTTATGCGGCTTTACACCCACTTGACTCACTTCCAGAGAGATATCAATACATAGGTTTTAAGATTCTTACTAGTCACATATATTCTTGTGTGGTGAATAGGGGGTGTTGAGTCCAGTTCACTGAGCAAGGAGTAGGTCTTGTCTATTACATATTGGGTGTATGGAACGGTATCTGAGCGAATTTGAAACCCTTGTTTTATGCATCACCCCACCTCACCATTCCCGTTAAGCAGCCATAGTGTGTTTTCTAAACGTGTGACTCTGTTCTGTTTTGTAATTCAGTTCAATTGTAGCTGTTTTTACATTCCCTCTATAAGTGATAGCTTATGATAAGTGTCTTTTTCTGTGTGACTTATTTCACTTAGAATCGTCGTACCTAACTCCACTCATCTTGCTTCTACTAGCCTTATGAGACATTGATTTCATGTCTGAGTGATATTCCATTGTACATAAGGACCACAACTTCTTTATCCATTTTTCTCTTTCCTGGGATATTTAAGGTGTCATGAAGTGGAGGTTCTTGTCAACAGAGCAGCCCTAAACTTTCCGGTGCCTGTGTCTTGCTGATTTTTAGTTTTTCCAATTTATACGCCCATGAGTGGACGTGCCCTATGCTCCCTAAGCTGTTTTTTTTCCATGTTTCAGGACACAACGTACACTTCTCCAGAGTGGCTGTTGGCAATTTACATCCCGCCCATCAGTGTAGCAAGGCTGCCATTTCTCCATGGCCTGTCCTGCATTTCTGGTTTTGACACTTTTTGCAGCATGGCCCTTTTCACCGATGGGAAGCGAGACTTCTTTGTAGCGCTGATTTGCCTTTCCAGGTTGCTTGGTTGGCCAAAAAGGGCGTATGCGTTTTTTCCTGAATATATTCAGGAAAAAACGCATACGCCCTTTTTGGCCAAGGGCATCATTGTCGACGTTTTGCCGCTTTTCATGTGCTTTAAAGGCGATTCGTATCTACCTCCTGAAATCTGTTTCCTGCAATTCTGCCTTGCTTTCAAATCCTCTTCGTTGCCTTCCCTCAATATATCTGTGGATGAGAGTTATCATTTATAACTCTGCGGGTTTGTGAATTGCAGTTTCCCTGAGCTCCATTTTTCAACTGTCTTTTTTGGGAGCTGGCCGCAAAAGCGCGGGATTGCCTCAGGCCCTATTCTGCTTCTGGGCGGCAGGCTGAGCCTGTGGTTAATTCTTCTTCCTGTTGGGAAAATAGAGTGACCTGTGCCTGTCCCAACACCTAGATCTAGTCTCTCATTGGTTGCCCCTCTTCCCGTTCATCCTCAGGACAAATTGCAACCTGTAGGGAACAGGAGGTTAAAGGTGCTGATTCTCCAAGTAGGGAGATTGCTAGTAAAGTAGCTGGAATGGCGAAACCGAGCACAAGGAGATGAGAAATGAGGTGCGTTTTAGAAACCTTTCAAAATCACACGGTGTACCATCTTCTGGGTTTCTCATGCATGTTTTCGATGTAGGAAGATGCCCTTGAACCTGGAGATTTGGGACCCATGGGATGGGTACCACGCAGTATTACTTTAAAGGGTCTGCGTTTGCTCACCCAACCTCACCCAACC